>NW_017276692.1:1424918-1485507 GCF_001594065.2 Cyphomyrmex costatus | reverse complement strand
AAAATAATTAAAATTCGTTCACATTGAAACATAAAAACTCGATTTAAAAAAAAGTGCTCACTCTTCGATTTTAATATTTATTGCAAAATGGTCCTGAAATGTTCCAAAACCAATTCCAGAAGGAAAATCAGAGGTGCAGGAAAGTCAGGGTTGAATTCAATCGAGGACCACCGTGAAATATTAAATTTTACAATTTTAATATGTAGATAATACTTCGTTTGTCTCTTACAATGTCTCTCACAATTTTCAAAAAAATAATGAAGAACACATAAAAATTCTATACAGTCCTTTTCCTCTATATTAGTTGCATGAAAGCAAGCATGTCATAATCATTACGGTTATGAATAATAGTGTATCTTATAATATTAATAATAACATTCTTTTAAATATAGTGAAAGACACAGGTCAAAAACTTTTTTCGATTTCGGATTAGTGTCATCCATGAATCGAGCATCGCGCACTACGATAAAACATCAACGAAGTGAGAAGTAGGAACAGTAGAGCGTGAATACCGACACGATACATTTCGATTTCGAGCAAAAAAAACACCGACTTTGGGCAGCTCTGGGTTAATCAATCAGAATTAAGTGTCCTAGTGCAGGAATAAAAAGATCATTTGAGAGCAATGTGAATGATTATATATGCTATATTAGATGCACTCACTCTCTTCCTGAGGCTGAAAATTTTTCTGTAAACATTAACTGCATAGAAGAAAAAATTATAATATTTTCACATTTTTAGCAATGTAAAATATGAACCAAAGTATCTAAACATTATTCTAGATAAAGATGATACTTTTTTTCATCTAAAATGCAGATAAAGATAATTAATATTTTTATTATCTAGATAAAGATGAGATGGCATCAAAATTTCATCTAGATGATTATCTAGATAATTTTATCCAGATAAGATCGAACACTGCATATATTATAATATATACATAACGCATAAATTCGTAATATGTTCATATAATAGTTAAATATTATAATCATACGCTATTGCATACTAAAACTATTTTTGTACTTCTTGAATTTCATGGCAGTAGTAATGCTATTCGCTGTATTAACAGCATTGGAGTATAGATTATATACATTACATATTATACATTGTTGTAAGTTCCAGAATTTATCGCGTCTTCTTTTTGTTGCTGATTTTCCCATTCGAATTCACAATATTTCCATTTATGAACAACATTCAGTTTGACCCCAAAGCTCATAATTGCCATGCATAGAATTAGCAAAGCTAATAAATGTCCCATTTTTTACAGTGGCGAACAGTTTACAGTAATGCTGCGCAGGGTATAGAATAAGAGTCTTCGCTGGGATATAAGTTTATCTTGGAAATTAGAAATGCGAGTCCCAAGAGAAATATTCCAAAAATGTCCGTTTAATAAAAAACATTTATTAAAATGTTGCTAATACAACTCTGTATTAAGATTTTCGGAAGAAAAGAACGATCTAATTGTTTCTTTGTTTTTATTGTTTATGGGTTTATATTGATAAAATAGATTTCACTACTTATATATATATATATATATATGTATATATGTTTCACACATTTTGACGTTTACAATAAATTTGCTTCGCGAAATACAATGAGTTCTTTTACAGTATTTTTTGGAGGACACAAATTGCATGAAAGTATTGTGATTAAAGTTTTTTCAACAAATAGAATTTACTTGTAGAATGTAAGTTACGTTAACTAACAAATGTTTGATGATTAATTGCATTCTTTATCTTTTTGCGATTTTGAGCTATATGAAATCGCTTGCTATGATGAAATAATAATTGTGTTAAGCAAAAATAGACTGAAAAATTCACACAAATTTAACACAAATGAACGAAGAACATTTTCGGTCAAGACGGGTAATATACTGTTTTTTAATAATATATTGTGTAAATTTTTAACAAGTTTAAATAAACTGTGTGCTGATTACACTGGAACAAAATTAGACCATTTTTTTGTTACACGTAAGTGAATAGTCATTTTCGACATGATTTTTCGAGTTGGCAAAAATTGGTTATCATGTCACAATTTGTAGAAAAATGGCATCAAAGGAGATATTTAACTTTTCCAACGCCATATTTCACAAAATTTTACATTAATAAATATATCGGACATGACTATTCACATTTATGCAAAATGATATTCCTCATTTTGTTATTTGTCGTTTTGGAAACACACTCTTAAATTGAATAAAGAGTACGCAATATCACAAATTGAATTGATTAGCAATTTGATACTACTGATGCTAATAAGTATCTTGAAAGTATTGTAAATAAGTTTATTGTGTAAAATATCACAAGATGAGGAATTTTGTGCAGGCGTCTTATAGTAAAATATATAAGTAATATAATAAATTATATAATTGTGAACTGCACCAACAGACACATATATTGCAAATGCAAATGCGACAAGAATTATTTGTTACTTACGTCTTTTTTATACGACATATGTGAAAATATTTTCAAAAATTTCTTTATATAACCTACGTATATTCATAATTATAGTCTAATTAAAAGTCTTTTACATTGGTATTATTGACATCAGTGAAGCCATTAGGAATGAAAATAATGTATTTGTTAATTATGTTGTTGCAATGTTGCAACTTTTTATGACTGTAATGATAAGTAACTAAACGCTTAAGAGGCTAAAATTATTTTAACCTCTTAAGCGTTTAGTTAGTTATCATTACAGTCATAAAAAATTGCAACATTGATACCACATTGTTATAAAAAGTAACTGTAAAAGTAACTCTTCCATTTCCTGTAAATAATTGACTGACTGTGATCAGACAACAAAGTGATGATTTTTATTATTTGTTTTTTTTTTTAATCTTAATGTCGTTTGCAATTGTAAAATTTACTTCGTCGATTTCTGTTAATGAATTTACGCATTTTAAGTTATTGTCTATATCCTTCGCTGTATCCTTATGGATATGTATAGTAGAGAAGACGGGACGTAACATAATTATACATTACTATATTCTAATTAATCACACACTTCTAATCTCTTCCTTACGCTTTTATTTATGACGCTTTTTATGTATGTCTTAAAACGCATCTGCGTTTCTTTTGACCAGTGTCCCCTACAGCCAAGTTGCTTAGTCACTTTTACATATTTTATTTTTAAACCAATTTTTTTATTTCTTGGGTGTGGGTTTCCGTTAAGTCAAATTTTAAGTGTAGTTTACAATTCCATACGCCGGGCCTGTAAATGTATAGTATAAAGTAAGAAAAAGATATAATTTCGTCTTTTTATTAATAACATATAGATCTGCACGGATTTTGTTGTTTAGAAAAGAACTGTAGTTTTCCATAGTTTTTATACTAATTTATTCACTTTGATTCACCTCTTTTAGTATTTCTGATAATTCCATATCAAAATGGCGAAAGTTTATTTCTTTTAAATTTAGTGTATATATATGAACGTTGAAATCTATCTGATATGCATATTAGCTCATCCCAATAGCTTGAAACTGTCATTGAACTTACACATTGAAATTTTTCTTAATATTGAGCAAGTAACATCTTAAAATTAATATTTTCTTTTAAAATGATAAAATTGTTCTATCAAATATAACAGTTATATAACAATGACTGCGTGTGTATAATAATATATAATTATTCGCCCTGTTTAACGTATTAATCATTAATAATATATACTATATAAATAGAAAATTATCTTATCAATGAAACCATCAGGAATGGAAAATAAAGTATTCATTATCTTTATAGGCCTGTATAAGGTCAGACAAAAAAAGATGTAATTGCTTACTATAACTTCTTTATTAACAGTTAAACCGAATGATATACAGGTACGCACATTCGAAGTGCTTGTCGCAACATTTCTTGATTGTATCTTATATATCAATATTTATTATATTATATCCTATATATTATATTCTTTTTATTTCTCGAAGCCAAAAAAATATATATACTAGGTGTACAAAAAAGTTCTGAGCTTTAGATTTCATACAACCGAAATAACAATATAAATTTTATACATCTTCCTGCCCTTTTGCGGTTTTAAAGCGTTAACATTTGGCCTTTTAAAATGTCATACGCTTTAGCGTTTGATGCACATAACCTCAAAAATCAGTAGTGTTCACGATGGCAATAACAAAAGAACATATTCGATTTTCCATCCACTTCGCGTTTCATCTGAAGAAAAATGCTGCTGAAGCCACTGCAATGATTTGTGCTGCATATGGAGAGAACGCTGTAAGTCATGCTACATGTAAAAGATGGTATCAAAAGTTTCGCCAAGGAGATTTCAGTCTTAAAGACTAATCGCGTGCTGGACGCCCTGAAAAGATTGAAACGGACGAATTGCAAGCACTGCTGGATATAAACTCTGCGCAAACTGAAAAGGAGATTGCAGAACAGTTTGGCGTTACGCTGGTTACGCAGCAAGCCATTTCCGTACGATTACATACGATTATTACATAGATTTGACAAAAAAAGCTTAGAACTTTTTTGTACACTTAATACATATATAAGTATCAGTATTGATGTCCGAATATCTGTGTATCTATAAACCGTGTCAAAACCATTTATTATTCAAAAATTTGACTGCATTTTATTTATGTCACATATATTTTTTTTAATTTTTCTATTGTGAAATAAAAATCCTTGAATTTTTTTCTCAGATTAAAATCTAAATATATAATTAATGTGGTACGTTACATATAAGGAATAGAGAAATGAAATGCACACATTTTGTAATAATCAGCACAGTTGCCGCTCTTTCGATAATTCGTTGAAGTTTCTTTGTATTAATAATAATACTTTGTATTGTATGAGCTCGCTCATACGATACTAAGTAGTAATAACAATTATGATAACATCCTATATAGAGAAATCTTCAAGAGATAGTCTAAATTTAAAGAATGTCTTGAGAACGTACTTAGGAAGATCTATAGGATAAAGTATGTCGTATAGTATGTAATTATAGTTACCAAAAATTTTTCTTTCACAGTAGGTATTTACAAATAATCAGAATTTTTTAAAGTTGAATTTGAAAGGTTTGTAAATTAATGCTCAAAAGATGTATTAAAAATATTAAAAAATATACGTGAATCTTAAATAATGTACATTACTGATGGAGCGATACTGCACTTTAAAAATAAATTTCAAAAATTGCTAACTTACTTCATCATAAATAAGATTTTAATGTTCAAGCAAAGTGACATTATAGTGCCAGTGCGCATGGTAAAAGGTTATGATGCCATCGGTGCTACGTTTAAAAGAGAAGTATATAGAGCAAGTCTTGTTGCTAAGCCACAGGACGCAATATCAACACCCGAAATTCTTTGCAATTGTACTAGAAAACCTTTCAAGAGCATAAGGATTTTTTATTTAAAAAAAACTGATGGTGAGAAGATAAGAAGAAAACTTAATAAGAGATTTGAAGCTGCGCAGCCTGTTCTACAAGAATTATAGATTTATGCTTTTTGATTTGACAATTTTGTTATAGATTTATATTTTGAGGGCGAAAATAAAGTATTAATCAAAAGGTATTCGCAACGATGTAAATGGAACACTATTGTTATGGGGAAGAAAGTACAGAATAAAAAATTAAAAATAAATGCTATTGTACATTCATTCACATAATCGCGCTAGCGCACACACACCCACAAACGCACGCGAGCAATCGAGCATACACGTGAGAGGCAAGGGGACTCACATAACTTAAACATCCCAATGGGATGAAAATTGTCATACGCACGCACATGGTTAGGGCCCTTAATCTTGAAAAGAAACGTATATGTAAAACTAGGGAAAAATACAATAGGATACGTTACATTATTATAGTCATTTTCTAGAAGTTTTACGTATACGTTTCTTTTCAAGTATAGTAGCCCAGACTTCTTCATCATATATCGTGCACGTTTATTTACGATATCATTAATTTTTCCAAAGTCTTTTTTCATTCCATGAAGAATTTTATCTCAAAAATTGAAATTTTGGGCAGTTAGAGGTGATCGATTTAAACAGAGAATGCCCCATACATATATATATATATATATATATATATACTGAAATCTTACGTATATATAATAATATTATATTAAAATATGTTAAAATATGAACAAGCACAAAGTTAATAGCATTAATCCATTTCCTGCAATATTGCAGCTAAATCCATTTCAAAATAGTGGAAATTTATGTCACTTAGATTATACGTATCGGTAGCATATTTCTGATATCTATTTGATAGGCCTATTAATTGATTCCAATAAGATATAATTTCCATTGAACTTATAACTTGTAATTTTTCATCGTCTTGCGAGAGGATAATCTGAAAATTATTATACAGTTTTATTTTAAAACCATAAAATTATACCAATAATTATTACGTTTAAATGTAAAATAATGTTAATATCATAGTTAAGAAAATTCGAAATTATTTCCCAGCGATTAATATGTAAAGAATAATTGCATTTAGATATCTTACTGTGTTGTTATTAGATTTCGTACAAGAGTTTGTGCCTACAATAGAATTTGTTCGACTATCAGAGTAAAATATGTAATGCTTCGTTGATGAGATATCTAATGTTTGACTCGATAATTCTTTAACAAGTTTAGTTTGTTTATTAGCCTTTTCTCTACTTGGACATTCCAATAGCGTCTTTATTTTTATTTTATATATTTCGTTTCCTGCTATGGGAGCATAATAAAGTTCTAAAAAATATATAAAAAGAAATAAGATTATAAACATCATGTCAAAATGCTGTTGATTATTTGCAACAAAGTGTAATATGAATTTCAATCGTATAAATGTAAATCAATATTGAACAAAAAAAGGAATTTACAAATGAAAATGGTGTAGGCATCAGTTTAACATATAAATTAAAAATTTTAATATCCGTGATAAGATTCAATTTTACAATTAAAAAAATATTCAAATGTTGAAAATCAAATACTTGCCATCGCATATGATTGTCAAACTGAAAATACCACCTACATAAGTAACATTTTGATCGTCTATGACGAAATTAGCATCAGTCGGTTTCATATAATCGGATTCGACTCTGCACATACGCTCTGTAGACGAATCATACACTACTAAACCGAAACCTACCGTATCAGCCACAAATACCTATACGTATTTTTATGTTTATCAGAATGTTTAAATATACGAGATATGTAAATAAACGTGTAACTAAATAACATTTGCGTACGAATATGTACTATTGTGATTAAAATAGAAGATGCACTTACAATCATTTCATCCAGAAAGCGCGTGCATTCTTTATTTGGAATATAAACTAAAGGATCCACTAATAATCCAAATCCTGTTTTGTTATAGGCAATATAAGGTGGGATGTAAATAGTTTTAACAAGCATATCATTTTTTAAATCAAAGATCAATAACTTTGGATCACAAATTTGTTCGGTTTCTGTGGATTGGCCGTTATCCAGAACAAAGATGTGGTTGCACTCAATCTAACAAGAGATTACAATAAAAAATTAACATGTAAGATGAAAGTCAAAATTTAATTTCATGCATGATTATCAAGCTGAATGTTGAGAGAACATGTGGGTGTGCGTAATATATATTAGACTGTTGATTGTTGATTAATATTATTATCTATGTTATATCGTTACATATATAAGACGTTTTTTTAAGCGGTATACGTCCAATTTAAAAAAATGAGTTAATGCTAGTTTTAATTAAACATAGAACTAGGTTTCTGTTTATAACTGGCATTAATTATTTTTCTTTTTAATTGAACATACATATATCACTTAATAAAATGGCTTATATTCATGGGCATCCACAGGATTTTTTCCAAGAGGGGGCGCATGATACAAGATATAATAATAATAGTAATTTTAATAATAATTCATATTACATATATATAATTTTTAGACTGCGGATATTTATGCAAAAAGATTTAACTGAATATTTTGCATAAAATGCATATTTTGCATAAATCAAACATATTATCTGCATAGAATGCATATTTTTCATAAACTTTACATATTTCATGTAATATTCATGTATGTATATAGAATGATTACATCATAATTATATGATGGAATACACAGCCAATTCGAGTTTCCGCAAAGACAGTAGGCATTTAAAACGAAATCTATTTTCGGATCCATATTGATATTTTGTGAGCATATCTGAGACCAGACAAACAGTTGAAAAAAAAAGACAAACAATAATCTTACATATCCAAAGTGTTGTCTCTGCGAAATTGAGTATTTATGTAACGGCTCCGTTTAAAATCGGAAGAATAATATCAATGACTATAAATCGTCGATTATTTGATTAAGCGATTTATTTTGACGCTAAAAATGAGCAAAGTGTCAACGTGAAAAGGCGCGTTAAGATCTCAGCACACGCTTTTCGGCGCGCGCGCGCCTGTCGCCCAGGAGGTGGCAAATGCCCCTTCTTGCCCTCCCCTGTGGACGCCTATGCTTATATTATTATATATAAAAAATATTAGATTTGTTAAAAATCTATTTGAACAAAAGATATTAACACTTACATGCAGTTTATAAACGTTTATAATACCATTGCACATACTGTTATTATTATACCAACTCCAATCTGGATATGGACGTAAAAGTGGACCTCCTGATCCTGTCTCATTTGTTACAATCGTCAAACTAACAGGTGTTCCAGGACCATCTATTTTTGGGGTACTCATGAATATTCGACCATCTATAAGAATTTTTTATTTATAAACAGCGATTACGTGTGCTACTTAAAAATATTTCTTGAATTTCATGGCAGTAGTAATGCTATTCGCTGTATTAACAGCATTGGAGTATAGATTATATACATTACATATTATATATTATAATATATACATAACGCATAAATTCGTAATATGTTCATCTAATAGTTAAATATTATAATCATACGCTATTGCATACTAAAAATATTTTTGTAAAAAATTATTTTAATTTTTTCTAATAGTCTGTTATCAACTTACCTTCTGCTTTACTCACTCCGCCTAACATGCATCTGCTAGTGTTGTAAGTTCCAGAATTTATCGCGTCTTCTTTTTGTTGCTGATTTTCCCATTCGAATTCACAATATTTCCATTTATGAACAACATTCAGTTTAACACCAAAGCTCATAATTGCCATCCATAGAATTAACAAAGCTAATAAATGTCCCATTTTTTACAGAGGCGAACAGTTTACAGTAATGCTGCGCAGGGTATAAAATAAGAGTCTTCGCTGGGATATAAGTTTATCTTGAAAATTAGAAATGCGAGTCCCAAGAGAAATATTCCAAAAATGTCCTTTTAATAAAAAACATTTATTAAAATGTTGCTAATACAACTTTGTATTAAGATTTTCGAAAGAAAAAAAACGATCTAAATGTTTCTTTGTTTTTATTGTTTATGGGTTTATATTGATAAAATAGATTTCACTACTTATGTTTCACACATTTTGACGTTTACAATAAATTTGCTTCGCAAAATACAATGAGTTCTTTTACAGTATTTTTTGGAGGACACAAATTGCATGAAAGTATTGTGATTAAAGTTTTTTCAACAAATAGAATTTACTTGTAGAATGTAAGTTACGTTAATTAACAAATGTTTGATGATTATTGCATTCTTTATCTTTTTGCGATTTTTAGCTATATGAAATCGCTTACTATGATGAAATAATAATTGTGTTAAGCAAAAATAGACTGAAAAATTCACACAAATTTAACACAAATGAACGAAGAACATTTTCGGTCAAGACGGGTAATATAATATTTTTTAATAATATATTGTGTAAATTTTTAACAAGTTTAAATAAACTGTGTGCTGATTGCACTGGAACAAAATTAGACCATTTTTTGTTACACGTAAGTGAATAGTCATTTTCGACATGATTTTTCGAGTTGGCAAAAATTGGTTATCACGTCACAATTTGTAGAAAAATGGCATCAAAGGAGATTTTTAACCTTTCCAACGCCATATTTCACAAAATTTTACATTAATAAATATATCGGACATGACTATTCACATTTATGCAAAATGATATTCCTCATTTTGTTATTTGTCGTTTTGGAAACACACTCTTAAATTGAATAAAGAGTACGCAATATCACAAATTGAATTGATTAGCAATTTGATACTACTGATGCTAATAAGTATCTTGAAAGTATTGTAAATAAGTTTGTTGTGTAAAATATCACAAGATGAGGAATTTTGTGCAGGCGTTTTATAGTAAAATAAGTAATATAATAAATTATATAATTATGAACTGCACCAACAGACACATATATTACAAATGTAAATGCAACAAGAATTATTTGTTATTTACATCTTTTTTATACGACATATGTGAAAATATTTTCAAAAATTTCATTATATAACCTACGTATAGTCATAATTATAGTCTCATTAAAAGTCTTTTACATTGGTATTATTGACATTAGTGAAGACATTAGGAATGAAAATGATGTATTTGTTAATTATGTTGTTGCAATGTCGCAATTTTTTATGACTGTAATGATAAGTAACTAAACGCTTAAGAGGCTGAAATTATTTTGACCTCTTAAGCGTTTAGTTAGTTATCATTATAGTCATAAAAAATTGCAACGTTGATACCACATTGTTATAAAAAGTAACTGTAAAAGTAACTCTTCCATTTCCTGTAAATAAGTGACTGTCTGTGATCAGACAACAAAGTGATGATTTTTATTATTTGTTTTTTTTTAATCTTAATGTCATTTGCAATTGTAAAATTTACTTCGTTGATTTCTGTTAATGAATTTACTCATTTCAAGTTACTGTCTATATCCTTCGCTGTATCCTTATGGATATGTAGTAGAGAGGACGGGACGTAACATAATTATACATTACTATATTCTAATTAATCACACACTTCTAATCTCTTCCTTACGCTTTTATTTATGACGCTTTTTATGTATGTCTTAAAACGCATATGCGTTTCTTTTGACCAGTGTCCCCTACAGCCAAGTTGTTTAGTCACTTTTGCATATTTTATTTTTAAACCAATTTTTTTATTTCTTAAGTGTGGATTTCCGTTAAGTCAAATTTTAAGTGTAGTTCACAATTCCATACGCCGGGCCTGTAGATGTATAGTATAAAGTAAGAAAAAGATATAATTTCGTTTTTTATTAATAACATATAGATCTGCACGGATTTTGTTGTTTAGAAAAGAACTGTAGTTTTCCATAGTTTTTATACTAATTTATTCACTTTGTGTGATTCATCTCTTTTAGTATTTCTGATAATTCCATATCAAAATGGCGAAAGTTTATTTCTTTTAAATTTAGTGTATCTGATATGCATGTTAGCATATCCCAATGGCTTGAAACTGTCATTGAACTTACACATTGAAATTTTTCTTAATATTGAGCAAGTAACATCTTAAAATTAATATTTTCTTTTAAAATGATAAAATTGTTCTATCAAATATAACAGTTATATAACAATGACTGCGTGTGTATAATAATATATAATTATTCGCCCTGTTTAACGTATTAATCATTAATAATATATACTATATAAATAGAAAATTATCTTATCAATGAAACCATCAGGAATGGAAAATAAAGTATTCATTATCTTTATAGGCCTGTATAAGGTCAGACAAAAAAAGATGTAATTGCTTACTATAACTTCTTTATTAACAGTTAAACCGAATGATATACAGGTACGCACATTCGAAGTGCTTGTCGCAACATTTCTTGATTGTATCTTATATATCAATATTTATTATATTATATCCTATATATTATATTCTTTTTATTTCTCGAAGCCAAAAAAATATATATACTAGGTGTACAAAAAAGTTCTGAGCTTTAGATTTCATACAACCGAAATAACAATATAAATTTTATACATCTTCCTGCCCTTTTGCGGTTTTAAAGCGTTAACATTTGGCCTTTTAAAATGTCATACGCTTTAGCGTTTGATGCACATAACCTCAAAAATCAGTAGTGTTCACGATGGCAATAACAAAAGAACATATTCGATTTTCCATCCACTTCGCGTTTCATCTGAAGAAAAATGCTGCTGAAGCCACTGCAATGATTTGTGCTGCATATGGAGAGAACGCTGTAAGTCATGCTACATGTAAAAGATGGTATCAAAAGTTTCGCCAAGGAGATTTCAGTCTTAAAGACTAATCGCGTGCTGGACGCCCTGAAAAGATTGAAACGGACGAATTGCAAGCACTGCTGGATATAAACTCTGCGCAAACTGAAAAGGAGATTGCAGAACAGTTTGGCGTTACGCTGGTTACGCAGCAAGCCATTTCCGTACGATTACATACGATTATTACATAGATTTGACAAAAAAAGCTTAGAACTTTTTTGTACACTTAATACATATATAAGTATCAGTATTGATGTCCGAATATCTGTGTATCTATAAACCGTGTCAAAACCATTTATTATTCAAAAATTTGACTGCATTTTGTTTATGTCACATATATTTTTTTTAATTTTTCTATTGTGAAATAAAAATCCTTGAATTTTTTTCTCAGATTAAAATCTAAATATATAATTAATGTGGTACGTTACATATAAGGAATAGAGAAATGAAATGCACACATTTTGTAATAATCAGCACAGTTGCCGCTCTTTCGATAATTCGTTGAAGTTTCTTTGTATTAATAATAATACTTTGTATTGTATGAGCTCGCTCATACGATACTAAGTAGTAATAACAATTATGATAACATCCTATATAGAGAAATCTTCAAGAGATAGTCTAAATTTAAAGAATGTCTTGAGAACGTACTTAGGAAGATCTATAGGATAAAGTATGTCGTATAGTATGTAATTATAGTTACCAAAAATTTTTCTTTCACAGTAGGTATTTACAAATAATCAGAATTTTTTAAAGTTGAATTTAAAAGGTTTGTAAATTAATGCTCAAAAGATGTATTAAAAATATTAAAAAATATACGTGAATCTTAAATAATGTACATTACTGATGGAGCGATACAGCACTTTAAAAATAAATTTCAAAAATTGCTAACTTACTTCATCATAAATAAGATTTTAATGTTCAAGCAAAGTGACATTATAGTGCCACTGCGCATGGTAAAAGGTTATGATGTCATCGGTGCTACGTTTAAAAGAGAAGTATATAGAGCAAGTCTTGTTGCTAAGCCACAGGACGCAATATTAACACCCGAAATTCTTTTCAATTGTGCTAGAAAACCTTTCAAGAGTATAAGGATTTTTTATTTAAAAAAAAACTGATCGTGAGAAGATAAGAAGAAAACTTAATAAGAGATTTGAAGCTGCGCAGCCTGTTCTACAAGAATTATAGATTTATATTTTGGGGGCGAAAATAAAGTATTAATCAAAAGGTATTCGCAACGATGTAAATGGAACA
Source organism: Cyphomyrmex costatus (assembly GCF_001594065.2). Lineage (NCBI taxonomy): Eukaryota > Metazoa > Arthropoda > Insecta > Hymenoptera > Formicidae > Cyphomyrmex > Cyphomyrmex costatus. The sequence goes on along the minus strand of NW_017276692.1, from coordinate 1,472,162 downwards.
CTATTGTAGTTATGGGGAAGAAAGTACAGAATAAAAAATTAAAAATAAATGCTATTGTACATTCATTCACATAATCGCGCTAGCGCACACACACCCACAAACGCACGCGAGCAATCGAGCATACACGTGAGAGGCAAGGGGACTCACATAACTTAAACATCCCAATGGGATGAAAATTGTCATACGCACGCACATGGTTAGGGCCCTTAATCTTGAAAAGAAACGTATATGTAAAACTAGGGAAAAATACAATAGGATACGTTACATTATTATAGTCATTTTCTAGAAGTTTTACGTATACGTTTCTTTTCAAGTATAGCAGCCCAGACTTCTTCATCATATATCGTGCACGTTTATTTACGATATCATTAATTTTTCCAATGTCTTTTTTCATTCCATGAAGAATTTTATCTCAATATATATATATATATATATATACTGAAATCTTACGTATATATAATAATATTATATTAAAATATGTTAAAATATGAACAAGCACAAAGTTAATAGCGTTAATCCATTTCCTGCAATATTGCAGCTAAATCCATTTCAAAATAGCGGAAATTTATGTCACTTAGATTATACGTATCGGTAGCATATTTCTGAAATCTAATTGATAGGCCTATTAGTTGATCCCAGTAAGATATAATTTCCATTGAACCTATAACTTGCAATTTTTCATCGTCTTGCGCGAGTACTATCTGAAAATTATTATACAGTTTTATTTTACAACCATAAAATTATACCAATAACAATTACGTATAAATATAAAATTATGTTAATATAACATGCAGTTAAGAAAATTCGGAATTATTTGCACACGATTAATAAGTATGTAAAGAATAATTGTATTTAGATATCTCACTGTGTTGTTATTAGATTTCGCACAAGAGTTTGTGCCTAGAATAGAATTTGTTCGAACATCATTGTAAAATATGTAATGTTCCTTTGATGAAATATCTGTTGTTTGACTAGATAATTCTTTAATAAGTTTAGTTTGTTTATTAGCCTTTTCTCTACTTGGACATTCCAATAGCGTCTTTATTTTTATTTTATATATTTCGTTTCCTGCTACGGGAGCATAATAAAGTTCTAAAAAATTTATAAAAAGAAATAAGATTACAAACATCATGGCCAATTGTTTTTGATTATTTGCAACAAAGTGTAATATGGATTCAATCGTATAAATGTATATAAATATTGAAAAAAAAGGAATTTACAAATGAAAATAGTGTAAGCATCAGTTTAACATATAAGTACATAATTTTAATATTCGCGATAAGATTCAATTTTACAATTAAAATAATATTCATTATGTTAAAAATCAAATACTTGCCATCGCATATGATTGTCAAACTGTTGATACCGCGTACATAAGTAACATTTTGGTCGTCTATGACGAAATTAGCATCAGTCGGTTTCATATAATCGGATTCGACTCTGCACATACGCTCTGTAGACGAATCATACACTACTAAACCGAAACCTATCGAATCAGCCACAAATACCTATACGTATTTTTAAAAGTTTATCAGAATGTTTAAATATACGAGATATGTAAATAAACGTGTAACTAAATAACATTTGCGTACGAATATGTACTATTGTGATTAAAATAGAAGACACACTTACAATCATTTCATCCAGAAAGCGCGTGCACTCTTTATTTGGAACATAAACTAAAGGGTCTATTAATAATCCAAAGCCTGTTTTGTTATTCGCAATATTAGGTGGGATGTAAATAGTTTTAACCAGCATATCATTTTTTAAATCAAAGACCAGTAGCTTTGGATCACAAATTTGTTCGGTTTCTCTGGATTGGCCGTTATCCATAACGAAGATGTGGTTGCATTGAATCTAACAAGAGATTAAGATAAAAAATAAACATGTAAAATGAAAGTCAGAATTCAATTTCATTCATGATTATTAAGCTGACTGTTGAGAGAATATATGGGTGTGCGTAATATATATATATTAGACTATTGATTGTGATTAATAGTATTATATATATTATATCGTTACATGTATAAGCCGCTTTTTTAAAGCGGTATACGTCCATTTTAAAAAAATGAGTTAATGCTAGTTTTAATTAAACATAGATCTATGTTTTTGTTTAAAACTGGAATTAATTATTTTTCTTTTTAATTGAACATATACCACTTAAAGAAATGGCTTATATCATTAAAAATTTAAGAGATATTAGATTTGTTAAAAATCTTTTCGAACTAAAGATATTAACACTTACATGCAGTTTATAAACGTTTATAATACCATTGCACATACTGTTATTATTATGCCAACTCCAATCTGGATATGGACGTAAAAGAGGACCCCCTGGTCCTGTCTCATTTGTTACAATCGACAAACTAGCAGGTGATCCAGGACCACCTACTTTTGCGGTAGTGACGAATATTCTACCATCTATAAGAATTTTATTTATGAACAGCGATTACGTGTGTTACTAAAAAATATTTATTTCTTGAATTTTATAACAGTAGTAATGCTATTCCCTGCATTAATAACATTGGAGTACAGATTATATACATTATATATTATGTATTATAATATATACATAACGTATAAATTCATAATATGTGTTCATATAATTGTTAAATGTTATAACTATATGCTATTGCATACTAAAAATATTTTTGTACTGAAGGCTTATTTTCGTTATTAGTATGGATAAGTCAGTTATCGTTCTAAGAAGAACGTTCGAAAGGCTTCTTACGCGAGCTTGTCGCTACCGGAAATTTCCGTAGCAGAAATAACCGACGCGGATCCCCGAAGCCGCAAAGATTAGCTATCGGAAATCATCAGATAGTGCCTCATTAAGCAAAAGGGCATTGATCCCACCGCGCTAACGTCGCGCGATCCTTGCGAGCATCACGACTAGTCGCTGTTTAGCTATCCTGACAAGCAGGACTTATATTATAACTTTGTTATATTATAATGAAGATTACCTAGCAAGACTCTATTCATTCGTGAGTTTATTATTGTTCCCGATAACCAACCCACAGTACAAAATCATTTTAATTTTTTCTAATAGTGTACTATCAATTAACCTACCTTCTGCTTTAGTCGTTCCGAGGAACAAGCATCTGCTAGGGTTGTAAGTTCCAGAATTTATCGCATCTTCTTTTTGCTGCTGATTTTCCCATTCAAATTCACAATATTTCCATTTATGAACAACATTCAGTTTGTCTCCAAAACTCACAATTACCATGGATAGTATAAGTAAAGCAAATAAATTTCCCATTTTTTACAGTGGCGAATAGTTCACAGTAATAATGTGCTGCTCAGGGTACAGAGTAAGAGTCTTCGCTGGGATATTTTATCTTGGAAGTTAGAAATGCGGGTGCCAAGAGAAATATTCTAAAGATGTCCTTTTAATAAAAAATATTTATTAAAATGTTGCTAATACAACTCTGTATTAAGATTTTCGGAAGAAAAGAACGATGTAAATGTTTCTTTGTTTTTATTGTTCACTGGTTTTTATTGTTAAAATAGATTTCACTACTTATGTTGCATGCATTTTGACGTTTACAATAAATTTGCTTCGTGAAATACAATGAGTCCTTCAACAGCATTTTTTTGGAGGACACAAATTGCTTGAAAGTAATGTGTGATTAAAGTTTTTTCAACAAATAGAATTCAAAAATATGACTTAATTTTTATGTAATAGAATAGAATTTTTATATAATAGAATTTATATATGATAATATAATAGAATTAGATATATTATATAATAGAATTTACTTGTTGAATGTAAGTTGCGTTAACTAACAAATGTTTGAAGATTATTGCATTCTTTAATAGTTACATGTTTTTGCGATTTTTTAGCTATATAAAATCGCTTACTATGATGAATAATTGTTAAGTGAAAATAGACTGAAAAATTCACACTAATTTAACACAAATGAACGAAGATCATTTTCGGTCATGACGGGTTTTAATAATATATTGTGTAAATTCTTAACAAGTTTAAACAATCTGTGTGCCGATTACACTGTAACAAAATTAGACATTTTTTTGTTATACGAGTGTGAATAGTCCTTTTCGACATGTTTTTCCGCGTTGGCAAAAATTGGTTATCACGTCACAATTTTGAGAAAAATGGTATCAAAGGGGTTTTTTTAACCCTTCCAACGCCATATTTCTCAAAATTTTGCTTCAATAAATATATCGGACATGACTATTCACATTTACGCAATATGATTTTCCTTAGTGTTATTTGTAGTCTTGGAAACACACTCTTTAATTGAATAAAGTGTACGCAATATCACAAATTAAATTGAATAGCAATTTAATACTATTGATGCTAATAAGTATCTTGAAAGTACTGTAAATAAATTTATTGTGTAAAATATCACAAGGGAATTTTGTACACAGACGGTTTTTTTTTTTTTACAGTAAAATAAGTTATATAATAAAATATATAATTGTGAACTGCAACATTAGACACATATATTGCAAATACAAATGCGACAAGAATTACTTGTTACTTACGTCTTTTTTATACGACATATGTGAAAATATTTTCAAAAATTTCTTTATATAACCTACGTATATTCATAATTATAGTCTCATTAAGAGGCTTTTATTGGTATTGGTATTATTACGAAATATTATATTTATTGTGTGTACATAATAACATGTAGTACCTATATTATCTTATCAGTGAAGCCATTACGAACGAAAATAAAGTATTTGTTATCTTCATAGATGTGTATAAGGTCAGACAAGAAAGATGTAATTGCTTACTAAAACTTTTCTTTATTAACAGTTAAACCGAATGATACATGTACGCACATTTAAAGTGCTTGTCGCAATATTTCTTGATTACATCATATATCAATATATTAGATGTTCAACTTAATTCCTGCCGCTCGCTGCTATAGAGAGTGCTGACTCCTACGCTGGCGAGTTTCGATGATGAAGTCGTATGTCTTTTATAGTTTAGACATTGCTGAAAGTGATTCAATCCTCACAGGTTAGATTTCTCGACGCAAAAGAGATTATCCAATCGATTAAAAATGAATCGCGATAAGCTTTTTTTCCGACATGTGCTTCTTCACTATTTCAAGAGAACCGCAGCTGAAGCGCTTCGCTAAATTATTCGAAGTGTATGATGGTGATGAAACTCCATCGGAAGGAACATGTAGTGTTTAGTTTGAACGCTTTCGAAATGGTGATTTTAATGTGACAGACAAAGAACGTCTAGGACAGCCGAAAAAATTTGAGGATGTCGAGTTACAAGAATTGCTTAATGAGAATCCAGCTGAAACGCTTTTAGAGTTGTCGAAAGCGTTAAATGTTACTCCAAAGGCCGTCTCAAAACGCTTGCATGCCATGGGAAAGATTCATAAGGAAGGGATATGGCTATTACATGAGTTGTCAGAAAATGTCGTTTATCTATTGCGACTTTTTCGTTTGCCAGGCAAAGAAAAAAGAGTTTTTCGTGACATTCCGTATTATTCCTGAGCCCGCTCATACTATACTAAATATTAATAACAGTTATGATAACATCCTATATAGTAAAAATCTTCGATAGTCTAATGAACGTCCTGAGAACGTTCTTAGAAAGATCTATGGGATAAAGTATGTTGTATGATATGTAATTATATAGTTACCAAAAATTTTTCTTTCACAGTAGGTATTTATAAATGTTCAGATTTTTTTATAGTTGAATTTAAAAACAGGTATGTATATTAATCCTGAAAAGACGTCAAAAATCTTAAAAAATATACATGAATTTTAAAAAATATACATGACTGTTGGGGCGAAACAGTACTTTAAAAATAAATTTCAAATTGCTAATTTAGTTCATCATGAAGATTTTAATGTTGAAGCAGAGTGATATTATAATGCCACTGCGCATGGTAAAAGGTCATGATGCGATCGGTACTACGTTTAAAAAAGTATATACAGCAAGTCTTGTTGCTAAGCCATAGGACGCAACATTAACACCCGAAATTCTTTTTAATTGTACTAGAAAACCTTTCAAGAAAAACATAAGGATTTTTTATTTAAAGGAACTGATCGTGAGAAGATAAGAAGAAGACTTAATAAGTGATTTGAAGCTGCGCGACCTCTTCCACAAGAATTATACATTTATACTTGCGGGCGCGAAAATAATGTATTAATCAAAAGGTATTCCAACGATTTAAATGGAACACTATTGTAATTACAAGGAAGACAGTAAAGGATAAAAAATTAAAAATAAATTTTATAGTATATTCACATCCACATAGTCACACGTGTTCGCGATCGCCGCACTCTCACACACACAAACGCGCGCGCAAATACACGTGGGAGGCAAGGGGACTCAAGTAAAAAGCCTTATCATACACACGAACATGATCGCGGCATTTATTTTTGAAAAGAAACGTATATATAAAACTATAAGGGAAATACAATAGTATAAGTTACCTATGTTATAGTCATTTCTTAGTTTTCCATATACGTTTCTTTTCAAGATTAGCAGCCTAAACCTTTTCTCCAGATATCGTGAACATTTATTTACAATATCGTTAATTTTTCCAATGTCTTTTTTCATTCCAGTCGCCATTTTAGGTCCGCCATTTTGAATTTTCAAAAACGCCATACGGTATCGAAAAATAGATATTTCAAAAGCAAAGTTTTAAGCCCTTTTAAAGAATTTTATCTCAAGAATTGAAATTTTTTTAGGCAGGGAGGTGGCCGATTTAAAAAGAGAACGCCCCATATATATGTATATAAACTGAAATCTTACGTATATAATATTATATTAAAATATGTTAAAAAATATGAACAAAGATAATAGCGTTAATCCATTTCCTCCAGTATTTTAGCTAATTCCATTTCAAAATAGTGGAAATTTATGTCACTTAGATTATACGTGTCAGTAGCATATTTCTGAAATCTATTTGATAGGCCTATTAGTTGATCCCAGTAAGATATAATTTTCGTTGTACTCATAACTTGTAATTTTTCATCGTCTTGCGCGAGTATTACCTGAAAATTATTATACAGTTTTATTTTACAACCATAAAATTATACCAATAACTATTACATATAAATGTAAAATTATGTTAATATCATAGTTAAGAAAATTCGAAATTATTTCCCAGTGATTAATATATAAAGAATAATTGCATTTAGATATCTTACTATGTTGTTATTAGATTTCGTACAAGAGCTTGTGCCTACAATAGAATTTGTTCGACTATCAGAGTAAAATATGTAATGTTCCGTTGATGAGATATCTATTGTTTGACTCGATAATTCTTTAACAAGTTTAGTTTGTTTATTAGCCTTTTCTTTATTTGGACATTCCAATAGCGTCTTTATTTTTATTTTATATATTTCGTTTCCTGCTACGGGAGCATAATAAAGTTCTAAAATATTTATAAAAAGAAATAAGATTATAAACACCATGGCAAAATACTTTTGATTATTTGCAACGAAGTGTAATATGGATTGTAATGGTATAAATGTATATAAACATGGAACAAAAAAATTTACAAATGGAAATGGTGTAAGTATCATATAAATTAAAAATTTTAATATCCGCGATAAGATTCAATTATGTTAAAAATCAAATACTTGCCATCGCATATGATTGTCAAACTGAAGATACCACCTCCATAAGTAACATTTTGGTCGTCTATGACGAAATTAGCATCAGTCGGTTTCATATAATCGGATTCGACTCTGCACATACGCTCTGTAGACGAATCATACACTACTAAACCGAAACCTATCGAATCAGCCACAAATACCTATACGTATTTTTATATGTTTATCAGAATGTTTAAATATGTAAAATACGAGATATATGTAAGTAAACGTGTAACTATATAACATTTGCGTACAAATATGTACTATTGTGATTAAAATAGAAGACACTCTTACAATCATTTCATCCAGAAAGCGCGTGCATTCTTTATTTGGAATATAAACTAAAGGATTCATTAATAATCCAAAGCCTGTTTTGTTATTGGCAATATCAGGTGGGATGTAAATAGTTTTAACCAGCATATCATTTTTTAAATCAAAGATCAATAGTTTTGGATCACAAATTTGTTCGGTTTCTTGGGATTGGCCGTTATCCATAACAAAGATGTGGTTGCATTGAATCTAACAGGAGATTAAGATAAAAAATTAACATGTAAGATGAAAGTCAAAATTCAATTTCATTCATGATTATTAAGCTGAGAGAATATGTGGGTATGCGTAATATATAATAGACTGTTGATTAATATTATAATATATATTATTTTGTTACACATATAAGCCGTTTTTTTAAAGTCCAATTAAAAAAAATGAGTTAATACCAGTTTTAATTAAACATAGATCTATGTTTCTGTTTAAAACTGACATTAATTATTTTTTTTTTTAATTGAACTTATACCACCTAAAAAGATGGCTTACATTATTATATTTAAAAAATATTAGATTTGTTAAAAATCCATTTAAACAAAAGATATTAATACTTACATGCAGTTTATAAACGTTTATAATACCATTGCACATACTGTTATTATTATGCCAACTCCAATCTGGATATGGACGTAAAAGAGGACCCCCTGGTCCTGTCTCATTTGTTACAATCGACAAACTAGCAGGTGATCCAGGACCACCAATGTTTGGGTTAGTGACGAATACTCTACCATCTATAAGAATTTTATTTATAAACAGCGATTACGTGTGATACTAAAGAATATTTATTTCTTGAATTTCATGGCAGTATTAACGCTATTCGTTGCATTAACAACATTGGAATTATATACATATATAATAGGATTATATACATTACATATTATATATTATAATATATATATAACGTATAAATTCATATGTTCACATAATAGTTAAATATTATAACCATACGCTATATTGCATACTAAAAATATTTTTGTACTGAAGGTATATTTTCGTTATTAGTATGTGTGTACCATGTAAGTCAGTTATCGTTCTAAGAAGAACGTTCGAAAGGCTTCTTACGAGAGCTTGTCGCTACCGGAAATTTCCGTAGCAGAAATAATCGACACGCGGATCCTCGAAGCCGCGAAGATTAGCTATCGGAAATCAGATAGTGCCTGATTAAGCATTGACCCCACCGCGCTAACGTCGCGCGATCCTTGCGAGCATCACGGCTAGTCGCTGTTTAGCTATCCTGACAAGCAGGACTTATATAACCTTGTTATATTATAATGAAGATTACCTAGCAAGACTCTATTCATTCGTGAGTTTATTGTTGTTCCCGATAACCAACCCACAGTACAAAATCATTTTAATTTTTTCTAATAGTGTACTATCAACCTACCTTCTGCTTTAGTCGCTCCGTGGAACAAGCATCTGCTAGGGTTGTAAGTTCCAGAATTTATCGCATCTTCTTTTTGTTGCTGATTTTCCCATTCAAATTCACAATATTTCCATTTATGAACAAAATTCAGTTTGTCTCCAAAACTCACAATTACCATAGATAGAATAAGCAAAGCAAATAAATGTCCCATTTTTTACAGTGGCGAATAGTTTACAGTAATGATAGAGTCTTCGCTGGGATATAAGTTTATCTTGAAAGTTAGAAATGCGAGTGCCAAGAGATATATTCTTAAGATGACCTTTTATTAAAAAAACATGTTGCTAATACAACTCTATATTAAGATTTTCGAAAGAAAAGAACGATCGAAATGTTTCTTTGTTTTTATTGTTAAAGTAGATTTCACTACTTATGTTTTATTTTGACATTTACAATAAATTTGCTTCGCGAAATACAATGAGTCCTTTGACAGCATTTTTTTGAAGAACACAAATTGCATGAAAGTAATGTGATTAAAGTTTTTTCAACAAATAGAATTTACTTTTAGAATGTAAATAGCGTTAACTAACAAATGTTTGAAGATTATTGCATTCTTTAATAGTTACATCTTTTGCGATTTTTAGCTATATGATGAAATAATAATTGTTAAGTGAAAATATACTGAAAAATTCACACTAATTCAACACTAATGAACGAAGGAGATCATTTTCGGTCGAGACAGGTTTTAAAGTATAATGTGTAATATATAAAACTCTTAAAAATGTGGTTCTATTCGAAAAACAATTTCATACAATAAGCATAATACCACACACAGGTTCTTATTTGTGATAAATTATTATAAAGTAAATAATTTATTCATCTCTTTCAATAACATAAATCTATATAAACGTTTCGGTCAATAATATGACCATCTTCAGTATAAAATTAAAATTATATAAAATGAATTAAAACAACATACATTAGTCAATTATTCATTCGTTGTTTACATCAACAGCAATGCGCTCTTATTTTTCTAGTTTCTTTCTTCATAGTTATCGTTTTCCATCAATGTACGTTAGCTTGTGTCCTCGTGATAAATTTTCTTTCGAAATATACAATTTTTTGACGAAACATCGTTACCAGACTGTATAATTAAACGTTTTTATAGATTTATGTTATTGAGATGAATAAATTATTTACTTTATAATAATTTATCACAAATAAGAACTTGTGTGTGGTATTATGTAATTCTGTAACTTTTTAACAAGTTTAAACAAACTGCGTGCTGATTACACTAGAACAAAATTAGACTTTTTTTAAGTTACACGAGTGTAAATAGTTTTCGATATGATTTTCCCAGTTGGCAAAAATTGGTTATCACGTCAATTTTAAGAAAAATGGCATCAAAGGGGATTTTTTGGCCCTTTCAACGCCATATTTCTTAAAATTTTGCATCAATAAATATATCGGACATGACTATTCACATTTACGCAAAATGATATTCCTCAGTGTTATTCGTAGTCTAGGAAACATACTCTTAAATTGAATAAAGTGTACGCAATATCACAAATTAAATTGATTAGCAATTTAATACTATTGATGCTAATAAATATCTTGAAAGCATTGTAAGAAATTTATTGTGTAAAATATTACTTTAGTTGAGGAATTTTGTATAGGCGTTTTATAGTAAAATAAGTTATATAATAAAATATATAATTGAGAACTGCACTAATAGACACATATATTGCAAATGCCAATGCGACAAGAACTACTTGTTATTTACATCTTTTTTATACGACATATTTGAAAATGTTTTCAAAAATGTCATTATATAACCTTCGTATAATCATAATTATAGTCTCATTAAAAGTCTTTTACATTGGTATTATTATGACATTTATACTTATTGTGTGTACATACATAGTAATATGTAGCACCTATATTATCTTATCAGTGAAGCCATTAGGAACAAAAATAAGGTATTTGTCATGTTTGTAATTTTACAGTCATGGCGTCTGATTCACCTATAAGTGTAAAAATTTCGACCGAATGAGGAAATAAGTGATCAGACAACGAAGTGATGATTTCTTTTATTTGTTTGTTTTTAATCTTAATGTCATTTACAATTGCAAAATTTACCGCACTCCGTTGATTTCTGTTAATGAATTTACTCATTTCAAGTTATTGTCTATGTCCTTCGCTGTATCCTTATGGATATGTAGTAGAGAAGACGGGACTCGTAACATAATTATACACTACTATATTCTAAATAATCACACACTTCTAATCTTTTCCTTACGCTTTTATTTATGACGCTTTTTATGTATGTCTTACAACGCATCCGCGTTACTTTTGACCAGTGTCTCCTACAGCCAAGTTATTTAGTCACTTTTGCATATTTGATTTTTGAACTAATTTTTTTATTTCTTTGGTGTGGATTTCTATTAAGTTAAATTTTAAGTGTAGTTCACAATTCCATACGCCGGGCCTGTAGATGTATGAAGTAAGAAAAAGATATAATTTCGTTTTTTATTAATAACATAGATCTGCATAGCTTTTGCTGTTTAGAAAAGAACCGTAGTTTTCCATAGTTTTAATGTAGTAATTTATTCACTTTGATCCATCTCTTTTAGTATTTCTGATAATTCCATTTCAAAATGGCGAAAGTTTATTTCTTTTAAATTTAGTGTATATAAACGTTGAAATCTATCTGACATGCATATTAGCTTATCCCAATAGCTTGAAGCTGTCATCGAACTTACAGATTGAAATTTTTCTTTATCTTGAGCAAGTAACACCTTAAAATTAATATTTTCTTTTAAAATGATAAAATTGTTCTATCAAATATAACAGTCATATAACAATATAATTATCAAATATAATAATCATTAAAAAGATCCTAAAGCAAAGTTCGAACTCTAATGAAATCGTCAAATGTCGCTGTTTTACAACACATCGACATATTTTTTACATACTACCGCACATATCTCACGCAGACAATAATGTAGTAACGCAGTTGCATTACCTGTCAATTTTCGTATCGTAAATTCGTCGCGTAGAGTGTCTAATAATTCTAAACACTCGACGCTGTTTCTTCACGCTAACTACATGCCTGTGGATTGTGTCTTAAGTACAGATTGCGCAGCTTTTATATTAAACAAGTGTTGTTTTGACGTGCAACGACGTGACAGCTCTGGATATTGGACTAAAAAATGGTAAAAAACTCAATTTTGAAATTTTTTTATCGTTTTCAGCATATATTCTACCTCACAGGCACGTATCAATGCGTATACATTAATCCTGTAAAAGGATTTTCGAATCTGCGAATGACAAAAAAAGTATTTACGATACAAAGATTATATTGTTCAGTCGGTAATACAAGACTTTAGGATCTCCTTAATAGAATTTAAAATAATATATCATCAATGGAGATATATGTATAAAGAATTGTTGCATTCAGATATTGTACCGTGTTTTCACCAGATTTCTTACAAACGTTTGTGCCCAAAATGGACAGTCCCATAGTATCGCTATAAAATATTGAATATTTTGCTGACGTAATGTCGACTGTTTGACTCGATAATTTTTGAACGAGTTGAGTTTGTTTATTAGCTTCTTTTTTATTTGGACATTTTAATAGTGTTTTTATTTTTATCTTATATATTTCTTTTCCTGATACAGGAGCATAAAAGAGTTCTAAAATATTTACAAAATAAATATTAAAATACAAATACGAAAATAGCATTAATTATAATTATTTGTAAGAAAGTTTTGGATTATCAATGTATTTAAATTAAAAATGAATATTGAGAGAGAGAGAGAGAGAGAGAGAGCAAAAAATAATAATTTTACGAATAAAAATGTGTTAATTAAAAAATGAAGTCAAAATTATTAACACATGCAATATAATAAAAATAAATATTATATACTATATTTGAAATAATATTTATTATTTAATATTGTTAAAAAGGGAATACTTGCGTTCTTCAAGAATTGTCATAGAGTAAATACCGCCCACATAAGTAAAATTTGTGTGTGCTATAGAGAAATAGATATCAGTCGGTTTCATGTAATCAGATTCGACTCTGCACATACGTTCTGTAGATGAATCATACACTACTAAACCGTAACCTCCTGTGTCAGCCATAAATATCTGCGTATATTTATGTTATTAAATCATTTAAATTGCAGAATACATTACATACTATAGTATGACTTTTTATTACATATAGTGTATACTATTGTGATCAAAATGAAATCAAAATATTATTAAAAGATGATGTATACTGACAATCATTTCATCCAGTAATCGTTCACATTTTCCGGGAACATAAACGACAGGCTTTACCAATAATCCATAGTCCGTTTGATTAGCAACAATAGTGAATGGGATGTAAATAGTTTTAACCAGCGTATCATTTTTTAAATTAAAGATCAATAGTTTTGGTTTACAAATTTGACAGGACCCGATTTGGCCGTTATCCAGAACAAAGATATGATTGCATCGAATCTAAATAGAAAAAGAAAAATTCTATTTCATCTATTGTTATCAAGTTGACTATTGTGTATACACATAGGTATGTAGATATACGTAATCAACTGTTAAACACACATTTTAATAATGTAAAATATGATAACCATTTGAATGAAAGATATTAACACTTACATGCAGTTTATAAACGTTTATAATACCATCGCACATACTGCTATTATTATGCCAACTCCAATCTGGATATGGACGTAAAAGAGGACCTCCTGGTCCTGTCTTATTAGTTACTGTCGCCAAAGTAGCAGGTACACCAGTGTTCAAATATTTCGAAACAGTAACAAATACTCTACCATCTATAAGAGTCTTTTTTAAATTTATGTCATATACCAAAGGATATACTTATATTTCTAATTTCATGACAATAGTAATGTTGTTGCATTAACAGAATTAAGGCATCGTATACGTATACTTTGGAAAAAATGTCTGGTTATATAAGAGAAAATAGACCAATCAGAAAATTCTGATTATGTCAATCAGAATTTTGATTGCTTAAATAAAATTTTAGTAAATAATAATAATAAAATAGTTTAATAGAATTTTAGTAAGTATAGATATTTTTCTGAGTATACAGATTGTTTTGTATGTATAATAGATGTATAATAAAAAAATAATTTTTATACACTACATCAGTTTCAATAATAAAATGCGAGTATCAGTATAAAGAGCAGCTTTAAATTTTTTTAATAAAGTAATAAACCTAGATTTATGATTTCGGATATGCAATAAATGAAACACCGTGTAAATATACACATTACATCACGTATAATAAAACATATAGATTTATAATGTAAAATATTGTAGTTAAATTCTTTTAAGTTATAAGTCTTTGTTAATAAAAATATTCATATTAGTTGCTTTCCATTTACTCCGATTCTCAGATAATTTTCATTTGTGACGTCATTACTCAGTTGAATGCTCCGTTCCTTTTGCATTCTGAGAAGTGAGATTCAACTGAGTTTTTAACCTATAATCTGCACAAGCTCGAGACCGTGTGCTTTATTGAGTCTCGTAGATTCACTTTAAAAGTGAAGTTATAAACCTGTGTTGTTATTTGTTTATTTTATTAAAATAAGCAAGTAGTGACATCATCAATCTGAGTATTTCATACTCAGCTCACTACAGACTCAGTTTCACTTGTGTGTAAATGGAAAGCAACTATTTTTGTACAAAATTATTATGTTATAATATTTCGAAATCAACCTACCGTTCGCTCTGTCTACACCGTTTAAAAAGTTTTTGTAAGGATTGTAAGTGCCAGAATTTATCGCGTCTTCCTTCTGTTCCTGACTTTCCCATTCATAATCAATGTATTTCCATTGATGTATAACATTCACTTTGATTCCAAAACTCACAATTGCCATTGATAGAATTAGCACGATTAACAAAGAATGTCTCATTTTTATTGTAGCGTATGGTTTATATGCAATAATGTTATGGCACTCAAGCTACGAAATAAGATTCTCCGACAAGATACGAGTTCGTCTTGCAAATTAAAACTACGCAAAAACCCAAAAGGTGTATTATACTACACAGGTATTCTTTTAATCAAACATTTATTGAAAAGTTACTTATTTTTTCCAAAGTCGTTGTTTTGTCTTCGTTGTGAATAAATTAGTCTTATGATGTAGTCGCAACAAAGATATTTCAGTAAGGTAATACTTAAAATCTCATAAGTTCACATTAACAGAATTTCAGAAAAAAAAAACGGTGTGATGACGCGTTCAACGTTTTTTTTATTTTTATTGTTAATAAAATAGGTTTCACGGTGTTCTATTTTGACTTTTAAAACGAAATATATTTGCTTCGTGAAATGCGATAAGTTGCGTTTGACAGCAACTTCCTTAGAGCGTATTGCGCGGATTGTGTGAAAGTAACCCAGTTATAGTTTTCGTTACAAATTGCATTTGTATGTATGATGCAATGAGATGTACTCTAACTAACAAATTTTTTAATTACATAAATCAATCGTAACTTGTATATAGTATATATAACTGAACTGTACCGATAGACATGTATATCACAAATGCGAGGTGCGATGATGATCGCTTGCTATTTCATAAGCTGTCTTTTATAAACAAAATATACATATAAATGCTTTCAATACATATTGTACAAACTTATAATTAGCTTCATTAAAAGTCTTTTATTTCGGCCTTGTTATATCACTTAGATACAAATGATAATATGACTATATATTACGTGTGTGATTATCTATTATTATAACGAAGCCATTAGAAAGTTTATTCTGTAATTTTTAACTATAATAAAATATATTTTTATTTTCTACGTACCTCACGAACGGACATATTGCGACACAAAAAATCAGAAATGTCAACATTTTATTACATTACATTACATTAAGATACGTCATCATCATCATCTTCAAAAATGTCCGTTTGACATTTTAAACGGCAGATGGCATTCACCTATCACTATTTACCTACGATTTCGTTAGCATTGTATCGATATATCGATAGAGAGCTAAATTGTTGTCATTGTGACATTGTTTCGAATTTTTCTGAGATCAAAATCAAAATTTGCACACATACTTATGAATTTTTTAAAAAATAACTTCTATGTGGGTCTGTGTGTGTACTTTTATTGTATATACGCTTATGATTTTTAATTACAATATTTTTTGTGATTTATAGTTTTACTTAATCAATAACACACATTTTCTTTTATATATTAATTGATTTATTTAATAAAAAAGTGAATGATTTTACGAATTATTAACGTTTTACATAGACATATATCAGAAATAGGAAATTCCTGATATAAGGAACGCACTCCGTATCCTTGTAAACTCAGCCCGGCCGTTCTTCCAACGATCCGTCGAGCCGCTATCTCAGGAATTCCACTTTTTGTGTTTGATATTGATAGGGTACTCATCCTTTTCTCTCTACATTCGAAAAAGTACGAATAGGAAAAAAGAATGGCAAACGGGAACTATGAGATTGCCAAGTCCTTAACGAGACATTACTTGTGTCAAATAAAATCCAGATGCGATTTTGCAAACAAATCATTTTCGTATTTGTTCACATTCATTTGAACCTATTCCATCAATGAAGAGAACGAGAATTTCATGTACAATTAGACATTAAATACAATTGTATTACATTTATACCGTTTAGATGATGCATTTAGAGAGAAAATGTATTATTACTGTTAAACTGTTTTTACTTAAAATTATTTAAATTTTAAAGATAATGTAAATGAAGGAATTATTTGAATGACTAAAACGCATATCCATGTACTTGACATGCATTATTTAAGTATGTAAATAAAATATTATGATAAAAAAGATAAATTGTGATATTACGAGACACATTTAAGACTTTAAAGAAGTTTTATTTTGAACAATATTTGAAACTGTTTGATATTTTTATTGTAATAACATTACAATAAATGTGATATTAAATTTATTAAATTTTGATTTTCCTTCTATTATATTTTATTTTTGCCAACAATTCATTAAGATTATTTGCTATTCTTACTATTTCTTTTAAAATTAAATTTTAAGAAAAATATTTTTATATCATATCATCGAAATTTATTTAATAAAGCAGATAATTATTATAGACACTTCCCTAAGTCTATGATAAATTTATTTGTAAGTATCTTTTTTCAATAAATTACACTACAAGTATCAAACACAAATCATGGGAACAATTGGGGGGAGAATAGGGGAGAATGCGTGTACCGACGATGGAGGAGGAGGAGGGTAGGAAAGTGATTGAAGGACATCTCATAGCCGTGGGCCGTGCCCTGATTGGTTTGACGCGATTTAGCCCCTGTAATGCCAAACTCGACGTCTGCTGTTGTGGTTGGCTCCGGTCGAGGTATTATCGGAGATTGTTTAGGCTATAGTATACTGAAGTAAACATGCTCTCGTTGTAAACCGCTCGACATTTTGAAACTTGCATACACCGAGCATTTTCGTAATTGTGTCGAAATTGCTTATAATAGTTTATATTGTACCTTGAAAAAATTGCAATAAAAATTACCATAATAACAAGAGTTTACTGTAGTAATACGAATACGTGTTTGATAACAAAATGAAAGAGAATACGTTAAAAATAAAAATGTATTATATTTTTTATGTTAAAAATTTTACATTTTTAAATATAAACTTTATATTCTATCAAAGTTTTTTTTGTAAGATTAAATAACAAAAATTAGATAATGATATTGAACCTTGCTAACTTTGAAGAACTACAAAATATGAAATTCTTTATTATTATCTTTGTTTAGTGGAAAAATAGCTTTCTAAAAAATTTATTTTTATTTTTAATATGCACATGAATTTTTACGGTAATTTTACCGGTAATTTTTACCGGAAAGCATAAAACAATAAATATCTTTAAAAAAATTTATTTTTTCTTTGGTAACATGCTAATATTTTTTATGTAATATTTTTTATTAATTTCTTTGAGTTGGTAACTAATAGATGAATACAAATGATAATCATAGACGTCCAATATGTTACATATATAGACTGTTCCTTTAGAGTCCATTCTTCTTCGTAATTCAAGACCATCTATGAATATCTTAAAATACTAATATAGTTCTGTGATTAATTCATGACATCTTAAAACTGTATTTAAGATGATATTAAATATAAAACTGACTATGAATACTGGTCATGGTATTTTGTTTGATTTCAGGGATATTTTCGAGGCGCGTGCGAGAATATTCGCGAACGAATCCGCATATACGATGATCGTATTTCTGATTCGTACCTATCTCGTACCCTCTTTCGTATTCCATCCTATTCGAAAGGACTGCATTATAAATCGTGTGAAATCCAAGTGTCTGACCTCGATCGGCCTCGGTGGATCCCCGTTAGAGGGTAGAAAGACGAAAGAGAGAACGAGGGAAGTAGTAGGGTGCGAGAGGAAGAACCGAGTGAATGGGGCAAAGGGGCTGAAGAGGGAGAATCATCGTGCGAATTTTACGCTAACCTGATAGCTGGTTGGAATAGATTACATCGATCGGCAAAATTTATCTGTGCGGATGATGCTTCCGTAAATGGTGGAGACATTGTCAGCGTGTTGTACACTATTCATTCTACCGTATACCTATGGTATTATTTTATTCTGTTATTGCATCACATAGATGAATTATAATTAAATAAACAATATATAATAAATAAAACCTTGATCTGCTACACGGAAAGAATTATTTCTTAAAATTTATACCCTGAAAATATATATGGCAATCGTGCGGTATCATTATCTATATTTCGAAGAATTTTTATATAAATCTTTTACATTCATTAATAAAACTACAATAAAATATAAAATAAGTTTGATTAATTTTACTGAAGTGCATGGTAGAAATTTTTTAAATATTATATTGTACCATAACTACTATACTTTCCAGGGTAAATTTTAAGAACTAATTCTTTTCGTATAGTTATTGAAAAATAATATAAACACTATTTATGGAAAACAACCAAAAACGATTTAAAAATAATGGATGTTAAATAATATTAATTAAATTTAATGTGTGTAATATATTAAAAATTGACGCAAAACTAATTATTTGTTGAATATAAAAATGTCGTCTGGGTGCAGAACGTCCCGTCGTCGCTCGGCACAGCGCCACGTCACCCCACCGTCCTTTTCTTCTGATCATGTTTGTGTGGGCAATTCAAACGATTCATGCCAAATTCATTAAATCCAAATGAATTCTACACGACGACTATAATCAACATGAAAGTTAGTTATATAATTACTTTTTAAAAAATCAAATATTCAGAATAATCTGTGTAGAAAAATGATAGACAATTTGTTTTTTTCCTGAAAAGTACCTTCTGTATCTTCATATATAAATCTTATAACGATATCCCGAGAGCTATATGCAAATGTGAACGTGCGGAGTGAAGAGATATGCATATCTCTGACTACTTGCCTTTTAATTAATAAAATAAATCTCATCTTTATATTACTCACAAGACAATTACCGCGATTATACGATCCAACTTGATTTCAATCGTAAAATTACTTTACGTAGTCTACTTTGTATTTAATCACATTATAGCTTCAATGCCTTGCTTACAGTATAACTGTGAATTAAGAATTTTTCCGTGTTTCTTTGTAGCGTCGCGTCGCGATATAGCACGAAACAATTCATTCCACTGTTGAACATTTATCTTTTACAATCTCGTTAAAATACGTGGTAATTAAATTAACTTTTTGCAAGGAAAAATGTTGCGCAGCCGAGAAAATTTGAGCTTATTCTAGTTCTGTGTTGATATTCTTATGCAAAATTATAAAAGAACATATTAAAAATTTTGCAGCACGCGATACAATATTTACAGAGATTATAAAGGAATTTTATCTGACATATGAGAGATATCCATTTGAGAGGTATCATTTCATCCAGGAATTCCAGAAACGTATTCCTTAAATTAATTACTAAGATATTTAAAATAAGAAATATTTTCTTACACGCAGATTTTGATAGTGAGCTTACTTTTTAAACCGCTCTTAAAATCTAAAAAAAAATATAAAAATTATGTATCGTATAACATGTCACGAAATGATATATATGTATGTGTATATAATATACATTTTCATTTGTTACATGTAATTTTCAAAGTAATTGAAAGTAATTTTAACTGTTCAATCCTGTTGGATTTGAGAAATTAATATATTGTGTGAATTATTTTAATATTATTATTATTATTATATCTATTATTATTCTTATATTTCAAATTGTAATTTTAACACACAGCAAAATATGTTATCGCAATATTATGCTTGCAATTTTTATTGTAACAGCAATAATACAAGGTTAATTTCAGTTAAAATAAACTCAATAAATACACTAATCTCTTTTTCATAATGTTAGTTACACTAGGCAATTCTCATGTTTTAAAGATTGCTATTGGAAAACGTGCTTATTTCACTCCCTCGAACCTCTCGCAATTAGTCGAATTAATTATACAGTATTGTAGTACGAATAAAGCGCGATCTCGCGTCGCGGAAATTCCTTGTTGCAAGTAGCGACATTAAAAAGTTTTCCCACTTCGATGGTGAACTTTCTGAAAGTACTGCACTCTTTCTCGCAGGCGGATCGGAATACTTCGGATTGGCTGATCGCGGGCAATTATGTTCAGAAAATTTTCTGCACCGAAGAAATACGTAATCTGCATAAGTTGCCGCAAATTTCACTTTGCGAGGCGCAGCGTTAAATATTAAGTATATACACAATTCTTCAGTGTTCATCTCTTTCTTTAGAATTTTCGAAGAAAAGTCATTACAATTTTTCATGTGAGATTACAATTCAGTTTTTATTCTGTTGGCTCTCCTTTCTCGTTTTCAACGTAGCAAATGAGTAAACCTGTTCTTTATAGCTGCACTAAATTACACGAGAATTTTCGTCAAACTTCAAATATATTGGATGAGATGATAAAATTTTAAAAGTGGTACAATTCTGAATAAAATAAAATAATCTAATTTTCGAAGTTCTCAAGTCTGATAATACCATAGTCTCATTAAGGAAAGTATTGAAGGAATATCAAATAGAAAAAAATTTAATTTTAATTTTAAAAAGTGAAATAACAACAAAAGAAATTCATTATCAAATTTCCGTAGAAACAAATTAAAATTTTAAAATGACTAAGAAATTGGCAAATATGCTGTAAGACATGCGTAATAAAAATACTTATATTTGAACACTGGATCAAATTTTATTCTGTTCAGAATTGTAATATGTTTAAAATTGTATTTATTATTCTGCTCACAGGAAATTGACGTAAAAATTAATCGATTTAATTAACATCAAAATATCGTAAAAAACATTGTCATTTTGACGTTAAAATAAAAATAAAAAACGTTAGCTTGTTCCTTATATATTTCGTTTTTGATATGAGTGTCCTTTATACCTGATTCAGCTATAAAGACTTAATGTGACTTACGAGTTTTGTGGTATTGAATTTCTTAAATTAGTTTATATTCTTCTCAGATACGAGAGAGTGATTGGAAACTGCTGAAAATCCCGGAATCGTTATTGCTCGCTGTACCATCGTGACGACGGAAACTTTCCTTGTAACACACCGCAATCAGTGCAGACCGCGACAGCGTGACCGGACACGCGCGATACCCGACAATGAAATAAGTAATCGTTATTACCGGGACAGTTCTGAAGAAATAAAGAGAGAACGGAAAAAAGTTTTAATCACGTCGCGACGACGGATTGCAATTAACGGAAACGAGAAAGAGTACAGTCAAGTACGGTGGTGTAGGAGGATTGGCAGGAAACGGATAATATAATGAATTATGATTAAAATGAGGTACGGAGTATGTACCATTGTTATTCTAAAAATGTGAATCAATGCATATCACAACAAACTTGTTCTCGAAAAAAGGGTTAAAAGAATATTTGTTATTTTTTGTTTCGAACAATATTATAGTTTTGAGATATAAAAGTTTAAAATTAACAACTATAATAATAATAATAAAGACTCCTTATAATAAAATAAAAAATACAGTTTCACAAAGGCTTAATAGGAGTCGGCGCGGTAAGAAAATTGCGCGTTAATATCTTTTTATAAAAATGTTTAATAATAAAAATTACGTATATATATATATATATATATATATCTATATCTGAACGTTTCAGCTACAATTTTAGCCATCTTCAGCAGAGAGTTTAAACATATCTATTTGTCCCATAATTACGCCAATGACCACATCCTTCGGCCAATAAATTACCATGCTTTTGGTTTCGAGCAAACGTAATCAGGCGAATTGAAGGACACATCACATATAATACAATCACTTGATGTTTGTAATTTCATAATTAAAATAGAAGTAACAATGATTATCAAAAATATAAAAAGATTTGTGAAGAATATGTTCTTAAACCTGTCATGATCTAAGATAGGTTTAATATTAACTAATTACAGATTATGATAAAACGATTATTTATTAGTAAGTCATTACGTGCAATTGTACATATAATTATGTTTTGATAGTTTAAGGAAATTATTTTTAAATCTGTATCTAGCTAAATTTTTAGATACTTGAATCAATTGTTATGTAGTACATCCATATACAAAACAAACGGTATTGCGAAAATATCTAACAATTTTTGTATTTGTTTATTTAATTAATTATTAATTGACTATTTTTACAATCTAAACAATTCATATCGCTCCAAAAAATTATTGAAAAAGAGATTTGCTAAAATTGATCGCGATAAGTATAGATACTAAAAGTTATATAAATTTCAAATATATGTACTTTATTCAAATTTGAATTTTATAGTCAGCAATTCATTTTACAGATAACATCATATTGGATACTCTGATAACTATAATAAAACTTTTAATATATAATATTGTATATACATTGTGTTTTAAAAGTGTATTATAGTTATCAGAGTTTCCAATATGATATTATCCGTAGAATGAATTATATTGACTGTAAAATTAAAATTTAAATATAGATATTACCATACTAGAAACTCTGATAACAACAATAAAACTTTTAATATATATTATATATACATATTCAATAAAAAAAATATATATATACATAAAAAAATTTTTTGAACGTTTAGTAACTAATAATTTCCGCTGTCAACTTTGGCAAATTTTTTTTTTTTGATAATTTTTTATCTAGAGCAATATGAACATATTTTACTCATAAATAGTTAATAAATAAAAAATACAATACTGTTTTTATTTTAATAGAACATAAATATTGCAGATTCTATTAAAAGATATTAAAAAACATGAGAGCTTGTTTAAACGACAAAATAAAAAAGTTTCTATACTTCTCGACAAAAATATATATCACATATCGCAGGGTTGACGGAGCTCTTCAGTTTTTATGAGGTTAATACTTTCCATCCTTCGCGATACGCGTCGCGTTAAAAACAGTCAATAGAATTAATGATCGATAGTTATCCATATCACGACTTAATAATAGTTTGCGCAGTGAAAACTCTGCCTCCCGTAGATCTCAAACTCTACTTCAACCGACGACGATAATGGTAACGATTACGGTAACGATAACGTACATCCAGATAAATTCCGGGATGGTTTTGTGCGCATATATTGACGGTGGAAACGCACCTTTAGAGGGAGACCATAGATAAGATATCTGCGATCGCGGTCTCTTAAAGTCTGACTTATCGCCGCGGAAATGTGACGAAGGTAGTTCTTTACGTGTCCACATTGGTGTCCCACAAAACCGAGTGTAGATCAGCAGATGTCCGATTTACAACGAAATAGAGGATATATGACGTTTTTACGTATTCAGATTTACATTTTATGATTCCTATTATGCGCTTCTATATTATCAGAGATAGATTTTGGGAAAATAATTATTAGTAATCGTGTTAAATGACTAAACACGAAAGAGTTTTTATAATCAATTCCCTAATATTTAATTGCATATCTCGTAATCATACTTAAGTTTGTTTACACAATATATATGTTCGTAAAAGTTAAAGATTATCAAAAAATTATTATGAATATTATTAATTTATTCGTAATATATTTAATCTTTAGATAATTATTGTGTTGTGAAAACTGGTCTCATACTGGAATAAACTATCAAAGTTTTCGATATTGAAAATTTAATTCCTAGCATGTTTTGCATCTCAGTGAATAACACTGGTAAATGATGTCATGTTAAAATAATGAAATAGTAATCGAAATAATAATTGCTTTTAAAATTCAGTTGTTATTGTTAACTGAATTAAATCGTGTTGATGTTGGCAGTTTAAAATGCGACACATGTATTTCTAGTTGCTTCAAAAAACATGGTGTGTTGGATAAATTGGAAAAATAATGAAAAGACACGAAGCGAAACATGTCATTTAAAAAATTTGTCTGACAGCAAAACATTTGTAATTAAATGTCATATTATTTAGAGATGTTTATTTAATTATTATTACTGTTTAATTATCTATTTTTAATAATATGTAGACAGAAAAAAATGCACTGTATATATTCACAAGGCTCTAAAAATATTTTCAATCGAAGTGGACACACTCTTGACTTTTTCTTGTTGTCTGGCTTTGCGATGAAATTTATCGACTATTTCAGTTTAGAAATCGCTGGGTTAAGTATGCTATCTGGACCATGTCACCGTATCGCTAATGCGAAGGTAGAGTTTCCAGTTGCAAATTGTACGTCACGCAATTCGTCGATGGCAGAAACTCACCAGCAACGAGAATCTGGTAAATTTAGTTGCGATTGTGGAAAACGATAGTTGTGTAGGACAAAGAAACTTCGTGCTTGCTGGCAGTAATTAACTATATCGCAAAGCACATAGACTATTTAATGCGTCTGCTGTTAACAGATCGGTAAATTTCAAATTACATTTTCCGACCGTGCGTTTATTGTTTTTACTATTCGGTGTATTGTAGTTAAAATGCCTCTTTTTAGCTCAAGTCTCCTGATACAAATGTCACTTTATTTATAAAGTATCTTGTTTTGTTTATATAAAATGTATTCAGTGTTATCGAATCATACCATATTACAGTTAATAAATATACGGTTATTGAATATTGCAATTTTTGTATATCTCCGTATTTATTTTTCACTGTTTTCACTTTAGGGCGGATTTGAAAATCGATATCGTTCTCTCACAATACTTCTTTCTTTCTACTCTTCTCAAGTGCACCGCGAATACGGAAGTATCCCGCACGTGTTTGTACATGGTAATGCATTCCCGCTCTAAACGCAAACAATCCTTATCTCTGCGCTGCCATTCGTGAATTAAGTATCGCGCAGTAGAATAAAGTGCACTCAGATACAAAATTAATTGCTAAAGTTTCTACGCCGTGTTTACGAGCGTACTTTTTTTTATACTTTGAATGTACCGAGTCTCACTAATACTTTGCAATTTGTTTGTGACATATTACTTTGTTTAAGTAAAATAATTTTTAAATTTTAATTATAATTAAAATTGAATTATAATAAATGAAATCGATCGAGAAATGGTCAACAAAAATAAACAAAGATATTGGCTGTATTCAGTCAAAGTGGATCTTGCTGCTTAATAATATTTTTTAAGTAATTTTACCTTAGTAGCAAATTATATTAAAATATTTTAAAAAATTAAAAAATATAAAAATAATACACTAGAGAGACTTTTATATTAAGTTCATCTATGTTAAGTCGAAATTAGTAAAAATGGTAGTGAAAATGTTAAACTGAAAGAGTTTTGACGAGATTATCTATTGTTAGAGATTCACATAGGTACACTAATATTTTTTCGTGTACGTTTAAATAAATTTTTCTCTATTTAAAATATATACTTTGTACGCAATATATATCTTAGTATTGCATAGAAAGAGTTCATGTTTATGGTTAAGAAGTTATAAATGAATCAACAAAAAGTCCGTCTTAAATTGGTCGACAAACTCGCTATCAACAGGAACAACAGTAATCGCTTGGGGGATACCCTCTATGGAAAACAAGCACCACCGAGTTGGTCGCAAGTTAGCGTGGCGCACTTGTTAGTGTACCGTCGCTTTTTGTATCCCAGCGGTAAAACTTGCAAGCGTCCACGATAATTTCATGCAAACGGCCGCGAACGACTCGCGCAACGAGCTGGCCTGCAACGAAACGCCAGAACACCCACGAGTTATCGTTACCGTGCATCGTGGCAGCGATCGCGGTTGGCGATGGTTTATGAAGGTTACATTGCGCGAGTGGACGATTCGCCCAACCGTATATAATAAAAATATCTTCCGTTGCTCGGATCCCTTTTTAGAGGAACTTTACCGCGATGCTGTCGCTTTTGGAGCAGCGAAGCGATGCGACGTCCTCATTAATGAGTACCTCTTGTAATTAAACTCGTTATATTTTATTTGCCCCTAGCTAAAACACGGACAGAGAAATGGTGAGTGTTTGCTAGAAAATCTATCCTCCATTTAGCTAAAATTCTTTATTTCTACATAAAGAAAAAACTTTCGCATTTCTTGATTTGGACTAAACAGAGTGTTTAGTAATATTTTATATTTTTAAAGACTTTGTATAGCGAACAAATCCTTTGGGCATTTCTTTCTTATTTTTAAATGCATGAATGTATGCATAGAGAATAAAAATTTGGTTATTTTTACAAGGATAAAGTGGCTAGCTTTTGACTAATTGTGGAAAAGAACTTTTATTATATCAGTGAAACAATTTGTTAATTTTTAAATCTAAATTTTTTTGAAATTTTACGGACAGTCACCTGTGTTTGTGATATAATTGATGAGAACGAAAAACTTTTTGCTTCGAGATAAATTTTATAAATCAGTCATTATGAGATATGTAAAAACGAGAATGCAAAAGATCGTGTTTTTTTTAACAAAATAAAATTTGCAGTATATTGTTGCACGGTCATACTTTCCTGTATATCCTCATTATTTAACTTTTGCGAGCAGTTTGCGTGCAGTTTGTGGCGTAGCTTCTGTGTAAAACATCGTGGTGCTTTGTGCCTTTCTCTTTGTAATCCGTCAATTTCAGAAGCGTGTTCTCTACTTCTCTATTGCTTTTAAAATCCACTGAGAATTTTGTCCGTCATAGCTATACATTACTTTCAATTACTTTAAGTTGGCTGCTGCTCGCCGTTTCCGCAAAAATTAAACAACTTTTCCATTTTGTATGTATCGTACTAAAATGTACGAGTACCTATGCATAGACATTCATTGTTGAGTAATTTAGTTGGATTCTTTATGCTTATTAAAAGTTATTATTGGGACAAAAAAAGAAGAATTCTGCAAATGAAAAATTAAACTTACAAATTTATAATTGTATTTTTACCAAAACGATAATATATTTATTACATAAAATCAACATTACATTTCCGTTGCAAGGTAAACTGAAAAAAAATATTGATTAAAAAATACATTTAAAATAAAAATAATTTTGTGGCTTCAAGAATAAATTAAGTATAAATTACCTATATGAGAGAGTCGTTACTGAGTAAATAATATATTTATAAAGTGATACGATATAATGTGCAATTAATTTTATTGGTAAGTATATTTCAGTTGTTTGCAAATCACATATCTTGTCTTATAAATATCTTATACATATAATATTATTTACACACTGACTACAGAGGGTGTTATTATTTAGGTAACTAATTCATATTGATTTTAAAACAATTTCATATCTGTTTCTAAATAGCAACATTTTACGGTTAAGTTCAAATGTTGGCATTACTCCATTTTATATCTATAACTAGTGTAAACACTATTTATTGTGGCAATTGCCTCCTAAATGACGTCTTCAATAAAATTATAAACGGCATAGGCGTCTACAATGAAATCACAGTCAAATGTGAAAGGAATCGATTACGATTGGTCAATTCCTTAAGACTTCAGGCTTACTATATCTATGTTTTTACGAGGTTATGCTGTAAGCATACAAAAAAACTTAAGCAGTAAAATGTGAACCGTAAACGAATTGACTAATCACAGTAGAGACCGTAAGGTTATAACGTAAGTAAGTAGCAAACCCGTTGTTGATTTCCTTACTGCTTACGTCTAATGGCTTAAGTTTTTCTATGTGCAATAGTTCTGAAAATCCCATTATAGATGCCGCTTAATAAGCTAAATTCGCTTCTTTAATTATTGGTTTTACTTGATTTTATTAGAAAAATGATATAATGCTGTATAACGTTACAGTTACATACGATGCTGTTATATCCGTACATTATTATTTATGTATCAGTATTTTATAATTCGGACGAAATTACGAAATTTGTATCAGTGGAGATGATGCGGTTTACTTTTATTGTACCTCACATTATATTTGTGAACATCTCAGTGTAATCAGAGCCGCAGAGTCAGATAGCGTAATCGCTCCAAGACGATGCACCTTGAGACGACTGCAGCTTGTATTCAACCTACTCTTTGCGAAATTACAGGAGAAAATGTCGAGAGTGAGATGAAAAACGCGTGGTTAAAGAGATTCGCGAATACTTTGCTCAAATAATTCTCAACAGAACATCTCGGAGAGAAATAAAGCCACATTTATTGAATTCTCATGCAATTTTGATTGCGATTAATAATAATTCTGATAGTAATTTTATTAAAGCACTAATCAAATCCATAAAATTCCAGGAATAGAATTTGCGATATCGAAATTAAATTGTTTAATTTGTAAAATGTTGTATGACTGTATCATATATTGTCATACATTTTTTATATGTAATTGGGACATAGCTTTTTAAAATATATTGTTATTAACTAAATAAAATATTATATTTATAGCACACGATATAATTGATATAAAATGAATATATTACCTTTCGATTGTCAAAAAATTTTATTATTAATCATTTCATATTAAAAACCTTTCTGATAAATTAATCTTGAATGATATAAGTGAGTAACAAAATCGTTTTTTATGTTTCAACAAACTTAAATTCAGTTTTAAATGATTTAAAATATTAAAATTGACACATTGATGCTTAAAATTAATGAAGTTTGTAAGAATTGAAGATATTTTAAATAAAATTTTAATGAAAAGATTACAGTATCTATAACTAGTAAAACGGACAATATGAGATAGTTGAAACTGTTCTATATATTAGCAAAGCGTTTGGAATGATAGAAAATCCATTAGAAGAAAGCAAAAATGCTCGTTACGCATGACTTTTTACATTAGATCGCTTCGGATTAATCGCGGTTATCCGGTAATTTCCGATTCCTTTCGGTTCATTCGTGAAGAAAACGGCAGGGAAAAAACGGAAAGTCTACCACCGAATTGGTTTCCTTGCAATTTTCTTCAGCGAGCTAACCTCGAGATCATCTCGGAGAATGCAAAACCGCCATCCTGGATTTTCTCTTTGCTTGTGAACGAGCGGAATTTGGGGCGAGAACCACCACTTCCGTGTCCTGTTCACTTCCGGCATTTTCCTTCCCTTCTGATCTCCCTGAATTGCGCGACGATTGCTTTCTTCGCTCGGTTTCCCAGTTTCCTTTGTATTGTTTCCGAGCTCACTCACGCTCGAATTTGTCACGCTTGCGAAAGATTCGAATTTTATTGGTTAGCATGTGTGATAACGTTCTGCATGAATTAAATTTATCATTTAAAAAACGTTAATAAAAAATATCGCAAAAATATTATATAAAAAAACATTTATTTTTTCACACATAACATGTTTATCATTAAAGGAAAGAATTAATCAGGACAGTGAAGAATTGTCAATAATAAATAACGTATTGCCATGCAGTATAATCATTGTTTTGTCTTAGCTTCTGGAGCTCAATACGTATTTGTATTGAAATATTAGGCCAATATTATATACGTTTGTAGAATTCTTTCAAAGCAGTTTATTGTTTATTTACATGTAAACATTTGCCAATAAAAGAACAATTATGATTATATAAAATTACATTGCAATTTTTATGAATAGTTATAAGAAAAGTTTTTTGTTTTATCTGAATTATATAGCAACCACTTTATGTGTAAATTTAAGTCATACCTATATATGTTACAATATTGAAAACAAAGATTTAGTAACTTTGTTTAGAAAACAAATCTGTTTTTTCCCGTATGTCTGTTATATCCATTTCTATATAGCGGAAGTGTATTTCGTCTAGATTCACTGTACCAAGAACAAAACGCTGATATCTATCTGATATGTACGTTAGCTGATCCCAATAGCTTGAATATTTCAGACCAGATATTATTTGCAATTTTTTGGAATCTTGCGAGATGATCGCCTTAAAATTAATATTTTGTTTTACAGCATTATATAATACTAAAAACTATTAAATATACTATAACAATTATTAATAGAATTCAAACAATCATTGATAGAAATAATTTATTATTGATCAATATGTAACTGATATTGTATGGTATTTGGATATATTACCGTATTTTCACCAGATTTTTCAACGTTCGTCCCTAGTAGAGACGTCCCCTGAACATCGCTGTAAAATATTGCATTTTCCACTGCTGCCATCGGTAATATTGGTTTTGCAACTAATTTCACAAATTTACTCTCTTTATTAGCTTCTTCTTTGTTTGGACATCCTAGTAGCGTCTTTATTTTTATTTTATAGATTTCATTTCCCGATAAAGAAGCATAATAAAGATCTAAAATATTTGTAATAAAATGTGAAAGAATCATAGGAATCAGCAAAATTATGTGCAAGACGATTTTCTAAGTTTCTTTGTTAATAGCATCATGTATATATCAGATTGCTCAAATGAAAAAGAGACGAGTGTTGTGACAGCCACCTATGTGATAATATGTTGTGCATATTTGATATTTGCTGCATACGCAATGTCGTGTGTGCATGACATGCATGTGACGTTCGTGGACAGAAGACGTTGACAACGAGCACAATCAGTTGCTTAATATCCAGTTTGATTGTTAAGGGGAAAAATGACGTTTTTATTGGAAAATTCATCTAATGAAGAGCACACGTGTGACGAGACGAATGTGTGATATAGAATTTTTAGTACCACATACGAAGTGAAGTTTATATACGAAAAGTGTCTTTATATTAAAAAAAATGACATGTGTATCTTAAAGAGAAAGCACCTAAACATTCTTATTCGTTTTCAATCGAGAGTTACTTCGCTCTTTTTTTGTAAGTAAGCAAAGTTAAAAAACGCTTTTTGCTTCAACGTCGAATAGCTCGGTAAATAAAATTGTATAATAATCAATAAATACCAAATCAAAGATAAAACTTCACTTTTTTAAAAGCTGTAAACTACACTAGTGTGTGATTTCTAATTTATTACGGAACTTTGCAAAGATTGTACAAAATATTTAGAAATTATGAATTTATTTATGTCTGTGTATGTCCGTTAAAATCAATCAGATCTTTATCTAAAACAATGATCTGAAAGGTAAGGTTTGAAGTTTTAAAATGCTCTTTGAATTATCTCGTTATGATCATTTATGTAGGGTTTACAATAGAAGTCGTAGCTGTCGTAGGGTCTTAAGTCGTAGAAAATTGACCAATCACAGTCAAATTCTATGATTTAAGACTCTACGATCTCTACGACTTCTATTGTAGACCTCCTCGCATTATTGTGCTCTTTTGAAAATTGTTTATTTTTGGAGACAGAGAGAGAGACAGGGAGAGGGAGGGAGGGGGAGAGAGAGAGAGAATAAGTGATCTCCATCTCTTTAATTTCTTTTACGTAATGTACTGAACAAAAAAAATTATGAATGGGGTTTCAGTTTAAAATTGAAGAAAAAATTAATAACACTTGTTATGTAAGAAAATAATGTTCATTAAAATAATGTAAATTAAAAAGTGAGTACTTGCCACTGCCAAGAACTGTTAAACTTAAGATACCACCCGTATATGTAAAATTTTCTCCTACTACAGAGAAAATAACATCAGCTGATTTCATGGAATCAGATTCGACTCTGCACATACGCTTTGTACATGAATCATAAACTATTAAACCAGAACCTTGAGAGTCAGCCATAAATACCTGTATATATTTATGTGCGTATTTAATCATTTAAATTGCAGATGTAGAGGAGAGTTGCTGAATATACATAACGGTCGCTTAAATCAAACATCAACATTTTATATTTTTATTTAATAATAATAAGCAACATATATATATATTATGAACATATAAATATTGAAAATGAATGAGATGAGAAAATAATATAAAAACAAAAATTTAATAAATTATATATATATACCTTGTTTTATACACAAAGTAAACAATAATTTTTTAATACTAAAGCTACTGGTGTTAATTTTTGATTGCTTTATATTTTGATAACAGTATGACTAAAATGACCATATCTTATAATTTTATTTTGAAATTTTATACTTTTATAGAAGAAGGGGTTTATTGTTAAATATTTTACGTTTATATTACATATTTATGTATGTATTTGTAGTTATTGTAAAGATATATAAAATGGTAATTTTATAAAATTTGACAACAAATTTTACTGGAATAAATATTAATTTTAGACTGATAATTGATAATAAATTTAATAGTTGATGAATAAAAACATACTAATTGTAAAAAGAAATTTAATTCGATTTTAATTTTCTTTACATTTTTATTATTTATTATAATTGTAAAACATTTAATCTTATTTTAAATTACTAGTTATTAATAAAATAAGTAATAGGTAATGTTCCTATTATTAATCTTATAATTTTAATTATTTTAATTTATAAATTTGACTTTCAAAAGCACAGTACCATAATTTAGACAACTGGTTACTTAAGTCATATTTTTTTCAGCATCTTACAAAAAAGCTTAAAAATTGATTTGTCATTGGTAAAAAGTTAAACATGTAATAATAGCTATCTGAAACATCAAGCTACAATGTCTAACACTAATTTTACATGCGAATCAATGTAATAAATGGAAAATTTGGAAAATATAACAACAAAATAATTTCAGTATGTATATTTGGCAACTTTCTTTTACATAATATGACTAATTTGTAAAGTGATCATAATGAAATATACTGTTAAAAAAATGTACTCACAATCATTTCATCCAGAAACCGCTTGCATGTTTTAGGATAATAAACAATAGGTGTTATTAAATATCCAGCACCTGTTCGATTAGTCGCAATATCAAGTGGGATGTAAATTATTTTAACTAGTGTATCATCCTCTAAATTAAAGATCAACAGTTTTGGATTGCAAATTAGGTCGGACCCAATTTTGCCGTTATCTAGAAGGACGATGTAATTGCATTGAATCTGAAGTGAAAGTAAAAATTCATTTTTTAATGTTTTCAAGTTGATCATGAGTATGTAGTAGAGATGTGCAAATCAAGATTTTTTTGTTGTATCGAATCAAATTCGTATTAAAATATTTCATTCATCTCTAGTAGTATGTAGGTATACATAAAAAAACTGGACATTTAATGTATATTTAAACAATAATATCTAAATATACACGTATAGTGTAACGCCACTTGAAAAATGATATTATTAACACTTACGTGCAGTCGGTAAACGTTGACAATACCATCACATATACAACTATTATTATGCCAACTCCAATCTGGATAAGGACGTAAAAGTGGACCTCCTGGTCCTGTCTTATTAGTGACTGTGGCCACAGTAGCAGGTGTACCAGGGCCTAATTCTCTTGGCGCAGTAACGAATATTCTACCATCTATAAAAATTTTGTTTGTGAACGGAATTTACGTGCAAAAATGATATATTCATTTCGCAAATTCTTATAGCAGTAAGATGTTATTATATTAACATCACATCGAAATACGTATAATAAAAAGTAAAAATTTTAAAGTGATTATATATTAATTAAAAATTCTACAATCGTAAACATTAAACTTTCGCTAATAAAAATATTCTCATATTTTCTAATAAAATTTTTATAACTTTTTTGAATAATCTGGCATCAACTTACCTTTTGCTTTGTCTGCATCGATCAACACACACGTGTAAGGGTCATAAATGCCAGAATTTATCGCGTCTTTTTTTTGTTGCTTACTTTCCCATTCATACTCACAATATCTCCATTTATGAACAACATTTATTTTGATTCCAAAGCTCACAATCGCCATCGACAGAATTAGCATAGCAAACAAAGAATGCTCCATTTTTTACAATAACGGATAGCTTACAAATATTGTTGTACTGTTCAGAGTACAAAATAGGACTCGTTACTGGGATACGAATCTGTCTTAGGAATTAAAATTTCGAAATTCAAGAAAATTATTGCACAGATGTTCTTTTAATCAAATATATTTTGTATAATTATAAACTATATCAGCAGAATTGTTTTGTTTTCTCTGCGAGTCTTTTATAATATAATTGTAGCGAAGATATTACAGTAAGACATATTACCAGAATCTTACAAATTAATAGACTGTTGGAAAAAACGACGCGTTCAGTATTTCTCTGTTTTTATTGTAATAAAGTATTTCAAGGTTTTAACATTCCACTTTTGGTTTTTTTTTATATAAATAAATTTTCTTATGAAATACAATAAATTGTGCAAATCAGTGATTTTTTAAATATGCGTGTGTCTTTTAATAATTAAGTGTTGTGACTTTTTGGGTTGCAACAATAAAATAATATAATTAAACCGTATTGGCAGAGATATGTATATCAAATGCAAGTGAGGTAACGACTGCTTGCTATTTATACCTTTTTTCACAATATATCATATATGAATTGCTTTTAAAAACCCCATTATATGTATAACTTATCGTAATTGTAGAATAGTTAATGTGTTTCGATTCTATTCGACATTATGACACTTACAATAATATGACTTATTATGCGTGTATATAATGATATATGCATGTCTACTATGTACATATTGTATATTATTTTAACATTGAGATCGTGAGGAAAGGAGAGAAGCTAACATAATTTTTATTTTATTTATAATACTTATCATATTTTTGATCGCCAAAGTTGCAGGTGGGCTAAGGCCTATTT
The DNA here is from genome assembly GCF_001594065.2 of Cyphomyrmex costatus. Taxonomy (NCBI): domain Eukaryota; kingdom Metazoa; phylum Arthropoda; class Insecta; order Hymenoptera; family Formicidae; genus Cyphomyrmex; species Cyphomyrmex costatus. Next base: position 1,436,932 of record NW_017276692.1, on the reverse strand, counting down.
CTTACGTTCATAGTAACAAATACTCTATTATTTACAAACACTTTATAAATGGAACTTACGTGCTATTAAAGAAATTTATTTTGCAGATTCTATGGTAAAAATAAAGTTATTCAGTGCATTAATAAGATCGAAATTTATACATGCGTATATTAAAATGTATAGATAATATGATTAATTGTAAGTATTATTAAACACACATATATTATACCTACAAATTAAGCTTTTGTCAATAAAAGTATTGATATTTTTGTACACACACACACACACACACACACACACACAATCGTTATAACTTTTTTAAATAGTTTTAGTAGCTATTAATCTACCCTTTAATTTACCTGCGGCATCTAACGTGTAAAGGTCATAATTATCAGACTTTATTTAAAAGCATATATGTATGCTTTTAAATGCAGATATAAATGCTTTTAAAAACCCCATTATATGTATAACTTATCGTAATTATGGAGAATAATCTTTTGTTGCTGGTTTTCCCCATTCATATTCATAATATTTCTATTCATGACAATGTTTACTTCAATTCCAAAACTCATAATCCCCATCGATAGAATCAGAAGACACGATATTTGGCTAAACGCACAAGCGCAGCTACATTTTAAGTATAATGGTGAGCCAAGAACGCCTAATTTTTTATCGTAGCGGATTTCCTGCACAGTACACAGTAGTCTATGTAATAATGTTGTATCCCTCAAATTTGAGATATAAAACCTGAGATCTTCTTTACCAGAATACAAATTTATCTTGAGAATTAGAATCCAAAATCTCAAGAGAGAAACATTACAAATTCTTTTTAATCAAATATTTATTGAAAAGTATTATTTATTTTATTACTGATCTATTGCTTTTGTTTTGCCTTTTCTGCAACTACATCAGTCTAATGTAATCGCACAAAAAATATTATAGTAAGATGTTTTGAATCTTACAACATCATGATGTATTACTATTAAGTTTTCGAGGAAAAAATAATCCTAATACATTCGGCGATTTCTGTTATTTTAAACTCTTATTCTCATTATTAAAATATGTTTTATAATGTTCCAATGTTTCTCTGTGCGATTTTAAGCTCTTTTCTTTTTAATTTATTTATAACTGTAACTTTTTGTATGAAGCAGCTAATACAATAGCCAATTTTCTAGATGTTTTGGTGTTAAAAACTATTTGCAGAATTGTCTCATTACGTTACATTTTTTAGCTCAAATAAAAAAAAAATATTTTTTTGCCTTTTAAGCTTAATTTTTTAAAAAATTGCAATGTGAAGATGAACAACTTTATTAACGTAACCGTTTTTTGCGACTATAAGAATTCTATCTTATTTGGTTCATGGTTTCTAAAAAGAAATTTTTTGTCGAAAGTGTAATTAGGTTTGTGACTTTTTGGATTACAATAAGGTAAGATAACTGAACTATACCTATTAGACAGTTAGAAAGTGTGTACTGCAAATGCGAATGACGATAATAATTTATCATTTTATTTTCAATGCAAAATACATAAAAATGCTTTTAAAACTTTCATCATGCAAAGTATGATCGTAATTGCAGTCTCATTAAAAGTCTTTCGAATCGGCGTATATAACATACAGTATATACGATGACGAACAAAAATGTTAACACGAAACGCTACTTTTGTAATAAAATGACGATACTCGATATTTGTGCTAGTTATTAGTAAAAAAATACACTGTATAAATTAAAAAAATAAGAATAATGTATAAAACACTTTATTCTTATTCGTAGTAATACTTGAAGTATACGTACACAAAAAATATACATTCCCGTTTATAATCGAAACATTCGAGAACGCTTGCGATATACTCGCAATTTATTCAAACTTAAGTACCTCAATGAAGAGAAAATTGTAGAAGTTTTTTAAAAATGGATTTTAAAAAAGAAAATATTAATTGGTATTTAAATTTTGTCTTTATGATATTTTGTTCTTAAAGTACATAAAATTGAAAATTGACATTTTTAAAAAATATTTTTGTTATATATTTTGAAGCATTGTTTCTGACTAAGACATCAACGGACTAAAAATAAATAAGCATTTTAAATCTTTTTGAAAAAATTGGTACAATGAGTTTTTGCAAAAATTTTGAATTTTTATTGTCTAAAATTTTATTGTATAAAAATATTTTTGTTCAAAATGTGTTAAACTTAGAAACTATAAAGTTTACGAAAAAAGACAAAAGTGTTTATTATAATTTGATTAAATTGTAGAAATTTTTTTCAAAATTAAAAAAAAAACTTTCGATTCTATCAATTTTTATAAAAAAAGTACATATTTCCCTCACTTTTTATAGGTTCAAAGACAAAAGTTGCTGAAATAAAAGATAAGTGCAAGTTTTTAAATTACGCTGCAGATTATCCCATTCTTCTTTACTTTAATGTTGTTGTGAATTACTGCGAATTAAGTGTGTAAGTGTTATAGCTATTATCGCCTTACATCTATACGTCGTACACGACTTCTTGAGCTGTAACACATGATAGATACGGATGTAAAAGTGGACTTCTTGATCCTGTCATATCAGTCACTGTCGCCAAAGTGACAGGTGAACCAAGGTCAATTTCTCTTGGCACAGTAACAAATACTCTACCATCTATAAGGATTTTGCTTGTGAGTGGAACTTACCTTCTACTAAAAAATATAAGATAAATTGTTCTAGTGACCGAACATAATTATATCCGTAAACTTACACACAAAATTTATTATTATTAATTTTAAATGTTCTTTTTATTACAATATTTACGATAGTATTTAAAGATAAAAATTAGATTATAATGTATTTAAAGAAGTACTTAAGATTAATAATAATATAAATAAATAAATAAAGTTTTGTGTAAATATGCGGACATAAGTATATGTTCGGTCACGAGGACATTTACTTTATTTATTTGCAGATCTATTACAGTACTGATGCTATCATTGCATTAACATCATAATGCACAAACATATGGTATACACACGCGCATCCAAAAGAACACGTGCACTGCGCAAGCATGACGCACGCGTGTATTTGTGTGTGTGCGTGTGTGTATAAAATAAAAGTAATAATTATAAAAATTAAACTTTTGCTAATATAAAAATATTTAAAAATATTTATATTTTTTAACAAAATTTCTTTAACTTTTTCGAATAATTTGCCATCAACTTACTATTTGCTTTATCTGCATCGATACACATGCTCATGTAAGAATTGTAAACACCAGAACTTGTTGCGTCTTCCTTCTGCTGTTCACTTTTCCATTCGTACTCATAATATTTCCATTTATGAACAACATTTAATTCGAATCCACTCACAATCGCCATGGACAGAATTAGCAGGGCAAACAGAGAATATTCCATTTTTTACGGGTAGTTACAAATAATTATGCTGTGCCGTTCAAAGTACAGAACGAAATTTGCTGCCGGGACGTATGAGTTTGTCTTAGCGGTTAGAATTTTGAGTATCAAGAATTACACAGGTATCCGTTTAATCAAGTATTTATTGTTAAAAGTAAGTATTTGTTGTTAAAATACTTACTGCATTTACAGAGTTATTGTTGTACCGTTTGCTCAATTATATCATTTAATATAGTCAGCACAAAAGTATAGTAAAGTATTATCAAAATATCACAAGTGTATTGTTAACAGGTTTTTAAAAAAATATTGCACTTGAGGTATCCTAATATTTCACTTTAGTTTTCGCACTAAATTGCATTTGCTTATAAAAAGTGATAAATTGTGAAAATTAATAAAGTGTGTGTTTTAATAACTAAGTCTGTTGTGACTTTTTGAGTTGCAATAATAAAACAGTATAGTCAGACTGTACCGATAGACATGTATTATATTATATATTAGAAATACGAGTGAGACGACGACTGCTTGTTATTTATACCTTTTTTTACACAAAAATGCTTTTAAAAACTACATTATAACTTATAATCATAATTGCAGTCTAGTTCAAGTTCATCTGAATTGGCATTGTTACAACAGTTTTAGTTAACTTATTGCGCATATATAATAACATGCAATACGTAGTTACCTTATCAACGAGGCCATCAGTAACGGAAAATAATATTGTCTTATTTGTCTTACATTTTTCTTATTTCTTAAATATGAAATAAATATTTATAGAAGTTTAAATTCCGAGTACCAAGGGGAACATTGTACACGTGTCCTTTTTTAGTTAAATATTTATTGAAAAGTGTTATTTACTCTATTAACAGATTTTCGGAAAGCGATCCGGCGATTTCTCTGTTTTTATTATTAATAAAGTGGTGTCCCAATGTTCCATTTTGGTTTTCACAACAAATTGCATTTACTTATGGAATACAATGAGTTACGCTAGTAGCAATTTTTTCAAAAATATGTACATCTCTTAATAATTAGATCTGTTTTGTGACTTTTTAGATTAATAATATTATTTATTGGTTAAACGATAAAATATTATAATTAACTGACCTATACCGGCAGGCACGAATATCGTAAACGCGAACGCAATGACTATCGTTTGCTATTTATACTTTTTTCATGCAATTTACACGCTAATGCTTTCACCTAGTGTTGAAACCTAATTTATATCTAATGCTAAAACTTCATTATAACTCTTATTATAACATTTATAAATGACCTTTGATATTTACACATGTATAATAATATGCAGTTTATGTCATAATGCATATGCCGAACATATATTATGTTATCTTATCGATGAGGCTATAAGAAATGAAAAATAATTTTGTTAAACATATACATATATAATACATATATATAATACATATATCTTATATTTTTCATTTTTATTTTCTTCAATTATGGAATAAAAGTATTTAAATTTTTTTATATTAAACTTGTACTTTATTTACTTTGTTAAATAATATAAACATGTTTAATGTTTTTATACACGCATAATTAACCCTTAGTACAAATATTTAAGTCCATATCTTGCACATTTCTTTTTTTTTCCGAAAAATTAGGCACATTATGGTAACTAATTATAACATTTCTTGCACATTTCTTTTTTTTTTCGAAAAATTAGGCACATTATGGTAACTAATTATAACATTTCTTGCACATTTCTTTTTTTTTTTTTTTTCGAAAAATTAGGCACATTATGGTACGTAACTAATATAACATTTACATATATACAATTTCTTAAAAAAATATATAACTTTATATACCAGTATAAATATACTTTCTAAATATGTTAAAATATGTATGAGAATCACTTAATATAATATATTTGATATTTATACAAGATACATATTATTAAAAAACTCATTCAACAAAACGCTCGGATACAGTACAATTTATTTTTAATGTAGTTTCATTATTCTAAGGAAAATTAAAATTCGTGAAGAGACCTTTTTTTAATTCTTAATGTTGCTTTTTCATGCATTGTCGAACAGAATTTTCTTTATATTATCCCTGAGCTTACTGGCGTTCGAATTTGTTACACTTGCGAAAAATTAGAATTTTATATCACGATTAGTGTACTAGTTAAATCGATTTGTACTACTTAAATCGATCGCTGGAATTTGCGTTTCGTAAAAAATGTTAATTATGTCTCATTATTAACTGATTACTTCCAATTACGCAATTTTATTAGGATCATTAATATTTCTTCATTAAATCTTAATTCGTTTTCCTTAGAATTATTAAGTTTTATTTATAATTTTAAAAAATTGCAATCTTTCTGATACGAGACACTCGGCACATCAAGTATTGCACACCAAGGGAGTTAAAAATTCAAATACTATTCTCGAGAAGTAAATTGAATTTTTCTTTCCTCTTTTCGTGTCTCTACAATAACGTGCGTCTAAAAATTTCAAATTACTGTCCACAAACGTGCATGTGTTTGCGATGATTCGTAACTACTTAATTAAAGAATGATTATTGTGTAGTTCATATGTCTAATATAACTATTATAATATAATACATACATCGAGTAAGTAATGATGAATAAAAAATACATTACAACAAATAAAACAATATTTAATTCAATGTCTCGTTAGTGTTCGTTCAGTATAAAAGAGCCGAAACTCTATGTATTTGCTCTATAGCTAACAATTTTAGCCAGTGCATGGTATTAGCACGTGATACCGCTATGCTCTACTGCTGGCTCTACTTTGATCTGTCGGCGTAACGTTTATCCTGACACGTTTGCGGACTAGCTTTTTGCGTATAAATAATTGAAATACCTCAGTCCCTGCTGTGTGAACCTCAATACCCGTATTATTATAATGCGTATACCTAAAGCAAAGTCCGAATACTTGCAAATATACATTGGCATAAAAATACATTTCTGTTTAAAAAGAGAAAAAAATGCCACATTGTTTTATATTACTCAATAATTTTTTTCGGTATAAATCAAAGGGTTCAAAATTGTTACGGATTTATAGATGAAATATCGACAGGAATCAATGTTATCTATTTAAGTCATACTATATTAAAAAAGCATTAGTGTACATATCTCTATATAATAATATATATTTATAATCATCCATGTTAATACATTTATGAAAATATATGTATTTATATATAGTATATATATATATATAAAATAATTTCTTTTTTTATAAAATAATTTTGTATATATATATATATATATTCAAAATTATTTTCATTATTCGTGAATACATTTTGTCACGCGGGCTTCGCTTTGGGTGCAGTACACTTTGGATGTTCACATGCTATCGTTCACACGCTCCAATACACGATGACTGAATTTTCGCGAAGCGGTGCGCGCGATTCGATATCCATTATCGAGATGGGCGAACGAATCCAGTTTACGAGTGTTTACCGGCAGGATTTCCTAGCGAGGTCGCGCCATTAACGGCGGACTAACGATTTTCCGTAGCACTATTATTCATCGTCGTTCGTATCATAAACTTCGTTCACGCTTGACCGAGCTAATAACGGTCCTAGTTGAAGTAACGGCCGTTTCCTAAATCAATTATTAAATTGCGCGATAATAATCTGTCGATCGCGGTCGTTAACATCGCGAGTTTCTGAACGCTTAATAAACTTTTTGAAATCGATAAATGTCGGAGGACAAATTTTGTTAATTATATCAAGTGTGCCCCCCCCCCCGCTATAATAATGTTATTTTAAGTGCTCATTCGTTAACCTAGGAATAGTCATCTTGCTTTTATACGTAAACGATCACCTAGGCTGTTTTTATTATCTTAATTAAAAATCGCTATTATTAACAACATATTGTATATTACTGATTGCTTTCCGATTTACCGCTATTTGATGATATTACAAATGTGGAATTATTCTTAATCTTCTGAAAAAAGTGAATAGAAACCAAACAAATATTATAAACAGAATAATAAGCATGTTAAGTAGCTTATTAGATCAATATTTCTAAAAAATAAAGATGTTAATAAAACGCTTTTTTATTGTGAGTTTTAGATGAATTGCATATTTAAAGATTCGTAAAGAATAATTATTAAAAAAGAAAGTAAAAAGATACTAGAAAAGAGAGAGAAAATATCCATTTTAAGTGATATCCATTATAAAATAATTCATATTTTTTCGTCGCTGAGTATGAAAACATCCCAGCTGACTATTCCCAGGTTAATGTTCGATTTGAAACTTATAATTACCAAACCTCTCTTCCATCAATATGTAATTGATTTCTATAGAAATCAAACACCCCCGAGTCCAGCAATCCATACATATGGATTCTCTCTATAGCTAATGAAATTATTTTTAATACTAATACAATTTTATAATTTCTTTATAATCTTTTTAAAGTTTCCATGAGTACTCTCTATGTAGAAACTATTCGTTTTGCAGATTATCTCCGTGTTCATTATTAGAATGCTTTATTGGAATTATTACACACATATTTATACACATTTAAAATTTATTTATCTGTTAAAAGACTAACTTTTAATTGAGGCTCATTATATCGCGATGTCAGATAGTATTCTTTTTGTCTAATATTTAAATACGTTCTTTTAAGAGAAAGCCTGAGAGTCTATATACGTATTCCATAATTTAAATATATAAAACACATAGCATAATATAGACTCAGAAAGCGCAGACTCTCATTATAACTGGAGCGTTTTGTTCGGTCTCAAATTTGAATGGAGTTACAATGCTCTGTTGTGTTAGAATTGCGCGGCTAAAAGGATAGTGGCGTACCCATTTGCCGAGATCCTAATCAGATCTGTCTGATGACATACGTGTTATGACTACGTGAGCGGGATGGAACAGATGCGCGGAATATGTTCCCGATTGCTGCAGAAATTTCGTACGTGCCTCGGCAGACGCTTATTACTTCAATATAAGAGGCCTTTATTATCGAATTTTCTTTTTAAATCGGTTTTTGGATTCTCTTACGATATCAGTACGATATCGAGTCTAATGAAAGCATAAATATTAATATCCTAATGAAAGGATCAATTTCTGAACAATCATATTTGAGATATATTATCGTTGTATCACATCTACTTTTATGTCTGTTCCCACCAATATAAATTAACTTTTAATTTTTGTTCAACTTATTCTTTTTTATTTTCAAAATTTTTTTTTAATTCTTATAACTAGAAAAAGATAAAAACTAAATTAAATCATTTTAAATTACATTTTTTTCAACCTTTAGAAGTCGAGGTCTATTTTTTTAATTTTAAGTAAAATTTGTTATAATTCAATATTTCGTTATATTTTTTGCCTGAAATGTGAGTGTTTTAATATCACTGCAGGTTTTCCCGTCTTGTAAAGTTAACAAGAATAATCTAAATTTGCAGATAAAATATAAAGAAAATTGAATTGGTCGACATTTACAGATTTCAAGATTTATAATTGAATAGGTTCAATAAATCCATCGTCCTCCTTCGGAAGATTAAATACTTCGTATCGCAACATTGTTTATGTTTGACAATATTTTTACATTGTAGTTCTCATATCAACTATGTCATAATTTTGTATACATTTTCATTTTTTTTGTTTCAAAGAAAGGTTTAATTATGCGAACGTGTGAAACACTAATTTGCAGAGAATTTACAACGTGTTGAGTCAATTTTAATGGCCATTTAATATAACTTCACTGCAAACGGCCACAATAAAGTCGTTTTGATTTTACGAGCGCGTAAAACGTTAAGTCACGCGTTTGGATCTGTGCGATTTTCATCTCGATAACGTAGCTAACGCAGTAACGTGAAATTAATTACTCGGCTGTTAATTCAATACACAGTTAGCGGCAAATCCATCAACTGTAACTGCAATTACCGTGTAAATTAACCGTGCAAAACCGAGAGACCTTACAGATTACAGCCAGATTGGGATGATACGCGAGAAGCGACCGCTGTAATCCACGAAAATGAGTTCTTCGAGGATCTCGTAATGCTCGATACCGTTGTAATTTACATCCGACAGTAGACGCAAACGCAACGGGCTTGCGGCGTGAAGTAGAATACATTGTAATTCGCATTAGCAACCAAGTGCGAGACGCCCGCGCGAGAAGTGTCTCCTATGCAAATTTCCGAAGTTAGTCTAAGCCGTAAGCGTCGCGCCACCTCGGAATTAATTCCTTACGTGGTCATTTTGCGCAAACGGACTGTAATTATATATAATACAAATATAAGCTCCACAGCAAACACCATAATTATATGAATTGCGAAAACAAAGCATTCAGTAATTAATTTAAGAAGGGATATACACCAAGGAAGGATAAAAAATGCCTAATTTTTTTTATTTCTAATTAAAAGTTTTATATAGCACTAACTAATATACGTGTAAGGTATTGATGAAAATCCTGTTTAAATAAAGTTAATAGTTTTTGCAAAAAAAAAATCGTAAAAGTAATTTTTTTGTATACCATTCCTTTGTAAATCTGCTTAGAAAAACACGTGCGAAACATTCACTTCATGTATTTATTACACTTTGACTTTGCACATGTAATATTTATTCTCACGATAAAATTCTACGAGAAAAAGAAAGAAAAAGTACTGTAGAAAAGCTATTCTCACAAATGGAAAATGAGACGAAAGATAAACGAGGCGGAATCCGTCGATACGCGGGATATTTGCGCGAGCTGGTACATTTGCAGGGAAAATATTTTTTAGAGCATATCAATTCGCGAGATTCTATGCGTCTGCGATAACAATTACGTTCGTATTTCAGCAGTATCCGAATTGAATTTGCATTAAGAAAACATACAAGTTTATGAGAGTCTGCGACCAATGGTGCAGTGTTACGTAATATTACACGATATTATGCTCACGTTGTTTGCCTCTCGCTGATGCCGCGTCTAGTAATTAATATCGCTAATTTTTTTTCGCGCAACATCACGCAGAAATGTGCGTTGTGAATGGAAATATCTCAGCTAGTCCTGTCGGCAATAACGATGTTTTATACTCCGTGTTGAAAAAGGACTGTCACAGCCGCGCTCGGCCGCAGAAAATATATTTTTCCCGTCCCGCTGGCTGAAAATAAGATAAAAAAATCTTTTTTTTCGTGTGCGTTATACGGCGCGTATACGTCACCACGAAAGTATTGTTCTTAGTATCATAAACAGCGGTGACTGCTAGGTCGCTTGTGATCATGCGATATTAATTAACATATTTTTCGTCGTTGCATGTTATTCTTGCGGTCTCGTATTTATATCAGGGTAGCAGACTACAAACAGACGCAAACTGTTTAAACTATTTCACATGGTATATAATTAATAGCGCAATAAACGTTGCGTGTATGAAAAAGAATGGCATTTTATTTTTATTTTTAATACAAATTGTTTGTGTCACTTATATTAAGAAGGAGAAAAAATATTATTTGCACCTTATGATATATACTGTCGAGGAAAAATTACACTCCTCTTATCATTTTTATTTAATACTTGCGAAGTATGAAAAATATATTAATATTAAAAGTGTATTAATACTTTAATAAAGATGTTCGTGACACTAAAAAAAAAAATTTACTAAATCTTATTCCTTTTTTTCAATATTACTAATTAAACATTTACTTACAGTAAATAAATATTCATTTAATAAAAAAATAATAGTTAAATTAAAATTATGATTATTGTAACAAATAAATAAATTAATGTTTACACTTATGGTAGTAAATATTTTAATTTTTTTATATTACTATTCATATATATTTATTAAAATTTGGTACACTTTTTTTTAATGTATTATACATTTTGTCTTGTCAATTTTTCATTTCCATCACTTTTGTATACATTTTATATCAAAGTACAGCGCAGCAAAATAAAGCCATTAGAGTTTTTCGCAAGAATGGGAAATAGCGCGATGAAGCAGCTGATAACGTGAGAAAAAAAGTAGAGAAAATAGCAACGAGCCTGACGAACGGAGCAAAGACAATGGCGGATAACGAAACGGAAAATGAGAGGAGGAATAGAATCGGGGTACGATATCTCGAGACACTTTACTTAAGCTGTCTTCCGGTTGCTAAAACGACTTAATGCACGTTCATGGCGCAGAAAATAGACTAGCGATGGCCACGGAGAATAACTTCTTAACGAGACGATTTGTCAAGCCGCGACGCATCGCCGCTCGATATAAATGCCGTTGTGCCATCGTAGTATGCATCTTGTCGAACGTGACTCAATAAATTGGAACGCAATCTCATGATGCTTCTGTTCGACATTACGTTTCTTGCTTGATCGGAAAATTTCATTCTATTAAAAAGATATTTTATTTCACAGAAAAATGTAAAAAATGAAGGATATTAAATAGAGAAATTATTTTAACATTCTTGGGATTAATTTAATCAGCAGGATGTATTAAACAATGTTTTTGTTAACACATGTCATAGAACAAGTTTGAAGTTTTAACTTGTTCTGTTTGCAATAAATATAAAATTTTCCCTTAAAAAATTTTTTTTATTAAATTCACAGTGCCAGTTTTGGTGTCATTTTATATGTAATGAAAATTACAAAATGCAATTGTGGACATTTTCTATACATACAAGATTTTATTGCTAAGAAAAGCCGCGAGAGAGAGAGAGAGAGAGAGAGAGAGAGAGAGAGAGAGAGAGAGATT
>NW_017276692.1:1372878-1424788 GCF_001594065.2 Cyphomyrmex costatus | reverse complement strand
GTAATAATTATCTTTAACAAAAATATTTTTTTTATATAATAGTCTTAAAATATATTATATAATTTTCATTGAAATATTAAACTTATAAAGATTCGAAAAATATAAATATTTGATGATGAATTTATGGATAAATTTTTGAAATATTGGAAAAAAATAATTATTATTTGCTTACAGTGTATATTTTTATGCGTGTACATGTCTATAATTATATTGTAACAAAAAGATTAAGGCCAGATAAAATGCATTATGTACTGATTTGTGATACGTTTATATAATAATTTGTAATAAAAATATTTGCACTCTGTCTTGTAAATATATAATATTTTGCTCTTCTCTTATAACTTAAGATTTTCTCGATGAATAACAGACAACGAACTTACTACATGCGTCCAAGTTACATCCCTCGACAGGCGGAAGCAAGAAAAATACGAGTATACACCGGAAGCAAAAGACACGAACGACACAATCGAACAAGGGACAACGCGGAGAAAAGGGCAAAAACTTCAAAAGAACGAACAACGTGATATATGTAGAAATAACGAGGAAGATCCAACGGGTGTTAGATTGTATATCAAATCGTTTTATTTAAGCTGCTTTCATCTCCACTTCTCTGTAACATAGTATGCACTATTTCACCTTTTTCTCTTTTTCTTTTTCCTTTTTTGCCTCCTTCCTGCCTTTCTCGCAAAGATAATAACAAAATGGAGACTATATTAGATAACGTTGCACAACGGCGAGTATTTGAAATGAAGCGTACGAAACACGTGCGTACGCCATGAAAAAGCATCCCCAAACGTTTTGGTTCCGCGCGCGAAATAAGAAGCGGCGAAGAACTTGAGATTCACACAGTGGCTCACGTCGAAAGTTACAGCCGAAAAGCGTGGGCGTACGAATACGGGCGGAATTCAACGGCATGTATTGCGATTGGCTTCTATTGCAGCCTCCACTGAGCTGCAAGCGAGCCAAAATAGCACAAAATTCCGATTTTCAAAATATCGAGTTTTTGATACTTTCGTTATTCACAGTTTGTCCGATCCAGTTTCGATATTTTCGATTCACAGCGGCAGCGTGCAAAGCTGAGAGATGTAATATTTTTTAAAGTATTCAGAAATAAACTTGCTCGCGCGATATAAAGCAACGATGCTTCTAGAATATATTCGCGTGAATTGTGTACGAGCGATATCACTAGAAATTCAATCCTTCTTCCTACGATTCTTTACAGGTATATTAACTCTTCTTTATCTTTCTATTAACTCTTTGTTCCTGCATATTTAAGGTACTGTGCTACTCGAATCGTTATTCTCAAGAAGAAGTATTATCATAAATTCAATATTGAAATATTAGAGTTACTACTGAATTTCTCATTTTAAAGTTCCATAATTTTTCCCCTGATTTTCAGATAAAATTTCATGATTTTCTTTGATGCTTTCAGTAACATTTTGAATTTTTTTTGTATTTTTGTCCTGATTTGGAAACCGTCGAATATTTTGTTGAAACAGCAACGTAAATTACTATTAATATTGCTGACATTGCTTACATTTCATTGTTAAATCGATAGTATATTCTAAAACTACGTAAATGTGATATACGCATATTAAATTTCTTTTTAAAGTCAATTTTGCAAAATTCCTCAACTTTTCCCTAATTTCTCTGATTGTTTTCAGTTTCTCTGATATTTTCCTGATTTCCCTGCTTTCTAGTTTTTTGACAATCCTGAATATAATACAGAACATTTACGAGTACAATTTGCTTTCTAATATAATTTTATGACAATACGATTAAAAGCAAACAAAATTGTAACGCACCATTAAATTGTATCTGCTTTTTTGCAAATAATTCGCAATTAGCATAAACTAGCATAAATTCCAATTTGTCGGCTTATATGGTAATTTTTCGTGCGAAATAAAGTTACAATCCCCATCAAGCACACGTAATTTTTCACCCCGTAGACGAAGTCCTAAGGGAGAACTACCAGAATACGGTAGCACTTTTGGGCGGGGCCACGAGTGCTAACCACGAAATTAACCGAAACTCATCCCCGGGCTATGCTAATGGCCTTCCTAGTTAACTCGCTCCTCCTTGAGACACCAAGTTTCACCCTGGAACTTTGCTTTCTGCAAGGTACTGTCGCCTGATTGGATAAGACATGAATGAAGAATGAACACGTTACTCAATGATATAATGCAATGCATTTTATGCTCTTTGACAAATTACAATAATATCTTCGAGTGAATAATAGCGATTGCGTCTTAACGTAAATTGTTCGCGCCGTGATATTTTCGTAGATACGTCTCTTCTTCGTTTATTGAATCGAGAGAATTGGAAGGTTCTTAAAAATTTCCAATATCATGATACTTTTGTGCTCGACGTTCCGGATAATCGATTCGGGAAAACTGCTACGCGTATAGGAGATTATTTTTGCTAAAGATTTTAATGAATATAGAACTCGTAATATTGATTTGCGCGGGACGGTGCGCGGGTGATATACATACGAGTACATTATTTCATAAGTTCGAGCACGCTTACGACTTTCTCGCATCTCATGGAAAATTAAGTACTTGTGGAAATGGATCGTAGAGATATTGTTGAAAATGCATTTTAAAAAGAAGAGATAGAACTATATATAAAATTAAAAAAAAATTATTATTTCTACAAAATATTTTGTTGCTACTACATAAAATTGAAAATTGATATTTTTTCAATATTTTTATTTGAAACTCAACAATTATTGTAAGGCTTAAATGATTAATATCAATTTCAATAAATATAAAAGGACCACAAGCCAAAACAGGTTATTTTTGCTAATATTTTAATAAATAATCATAAACAAATTTTGTTTGAGTTTAAAGCGTGGTAACATGAAACATTTTTGGACAAAAATCAACGAAAAAGTACATATTTTAAAATAAGTTTTTTCAGTTAAAAAAAAATTATTCGATAATTTTTCGCAATAATACCAAATTTTTTGTAAATATTTATTTTTACAAAACATTTTTAATTTCAAAATTAAAGAAATTTCAGTAAAAAGAAAGAAAACAATGTGTTTTTTCATTGTTCTCGATTTGCATAAATTTTTTCAAAAAATTTTAAAGACTTTTAAATTTAACTGTTTCTGAAATATAAAAGAATCGTAAGTCTTCCCGAACTCATGAATGATAGTGTGAAAATGGCATTCATATGTCGTGGTGATGGAAAATATTAATATAGATAAAAATTTTTATACATTGTGTCCAAAATAATTCAAATGATTTCAGCATCGTTGCTCTACTTTTGCATTTGTCGCAAATTAAACTAAATTAAACTGATTTACTATATTATTATATAACAATACCGGAGAATACAATATCAATGTGATTTGGCGACAATCTCAAAATAATCTCTCAATGAGAAGACTTATCCGTTATTATCCCCAATTACTAACGATTGTTTCCTTAATAATTGAATTAACAAATAACAATCTATTAAACCAGCAAGTTCCACTTACAATAACTCTATTATCCCGTTTATCTTTTAAATGACATTTGATTTTATATCCAGTCACTACGTTTGTTTTAAAAAGCCGGTTTTTAACGTTAATCTGATCTTTCGTCTAATCTCACCCGACGTACTTCGAAAGAAAACACTAGACTACTTCGTAAACTCGACCCATCGTCCCCGAAAATCCTGCTAGCAAATAGTCCGTGACCCGGTTCAACGTCCAAGCAAGCTTTCTGCTATGGTTGATTCTGTACAGTGTTTTCATCGTAAGGATTATGATCGGAAAAAAAATACGACCATGTACAATGTGTAATTGATCCGTAAATACCGAATCAATTTTTTTTACAAGAAATCAAATGGAGATCGAAGATTCTTTTTAGAAAAAAAATGCTAGAATTTTTTTTAAGTCGCAATAATTTATTATATTTTCAAGTGCTTTTATTTTAATAGTCAAGCAGTATCTTTATTTAAAATGTTTCAGAGCGTTGATTTTTATCGAAGAGTATCCGATAGGATGTAGAGATTGCCAAATGACGGTAACGAAGAATATTGGCAATGACATTATCTCGAAATTAAATCGTTCTAAGCTAGATAGATACACTTTTATCGATATTTGGTTCCGTTATCGCGCTTATGGCATGAACTGTCTGCCCGTGGAGAACACGATTCTCACTATAGATGCTATTTATGATAATCAAATGGTCGATGCGGATCACTGGTAGAGGATGCGATTGTGTGTGCGTGGGTGCGTGGTCTTTAATGGCGATTCGCTTTTGTGCCGTCATGTAATAGATGGGTCGAATTGATAAATCTATTTACATCCCCCACGTATGTGCTATAGCGAGTTTATAAGCGGTAACTGTGGGGTCATTTTCTTTATGTGCTTTAATCGAATCGATTAATATTATACGTATCAGGGTAATTATAAAATTTTATCATTTCGCACGAAGAGGAGCGCAATAATTAACGCTATCGAAGTAAAAAGCAAAATTTTCGCAGATTAGATAAACGAATAAATGGACGATTATTACAACGGGGTTATGCAATAAAAATTGAATTTGTGTTGTTATATTAATGTTACTACCGTAGAGAGCCAATTTGATATCGCGCATCGAATTTCTCTACGTAACGTAAATAATACGTTTGGTTATAATCTGTTATATAATAAAAAGTATTGCGAATTCTCTGCAGTAGTAGATAAGCTGCTTGAAATAAAATCGTTTTTCTCATGTAACTACATTTTTTTATGTAGTTTTTTTTATGACGACGCCCACTATCATTGAAAATATAGATTATGTACGGAAATCCTTTTTAGTTCATAAAGCGATCTGCAGGTTTGATGGAAAGTGAATGCTTCTGGATTTAATTGAAAATGGGATTAAAAATTTTCATTTCCTAAGCTGGTTACTTCTTTTATTCTTCGTTGTGTCTATGATATTAAATGAGGAATCCAAATAGAAATTGAAAATTGATTTAAAAATATAATTTGTTGAATTAAAAAATTTTTACTCTGTTAGTATAGATTTTTCCATTTTTTTAAATTCACCGGTACATGTATAATAACGAGCTCCAAATTTATTGAGGCACATTAATTTTTCTCCAATTTTTTTCTTTTATATATACATACATATACACACATATATAAAGAGAGAACGATTTTGCTGAAGTATTAAAAGATTTAGCTAATTTTGTTAGACCAAACATTTTTGGATAGGACACTCAAACTAATTGCTAGAATGTCAAAATATTTTGACTTTTTTATTTATTTCAAAACTTTTTCATTCCTTTTTGCCTTCTTTAAATCTTAATTATGCTATTATTGTACATTCAAACTCGATACTAACAGAGAATCAAAGTTTTGAAGAAATACGGAAATAGAGAATTTTTTTCAAATTTCCGATCTGATGAACAAAATTTGCAACGGGATTTTCTTGTAAGAACGAAAAGTGGTACGCTTGGTATGGAAAATAGGATCTACATCGCATACGGCAGCGCTCGTATTTTCATTTGAGTAGAGTCGAATCGTGGCCGGTTGAGAGCCATTCGAGAAACTGGGAAAACAAAGATGAGCAACCATCAAAATCTGGCAAGGCGAGGTACTGATACCCCATTCTACGGCTTTCGAGTGTTTGATGATGAGTACGCTGAAGATGATATGTGCATGGTACGGCGGAAAATGATTTTGGTCATTGTATAGGTTCGTGCCTGAACGTACGGGGAACTAAGCTGTAGGATCCAGGAGGAAGTGGGATATTCTACTTCGCGGGATATTGGACAGATGAGGAGTCGTCGGGCGAGAATGATGGGCGAGTGTCCGTTGGGAACTTGACGTACACCACCTTGGGTCTGCACAGTTGTGTGGCGGATTCTCCGCATATGGCGGATGGACAAGTTGGAACCCCGGCTTGAATTACCTATCGCGCATAGCTGGCAGCTGACTCGAAGATGACAGTTTACGAGTGAATTGCAAGGACAAACGCTCTGCATACGAAAACTTCGCTCTCGATAAGTTTGAATCACTATTATCTCCAAGCTACGTTGGAGCATAATTAACATAATTAAGGAACAACGGTTATCATGTTGATCACTTCATAGTAGAAATATGACAATGAAAAAATGCGTTAAATATATATTAAAATCATTTGAAATTAGTTGAAAACTTTTCTGATATTAAAATTATAAATAATAAGTTACAATAAATCGTTATATAAATAAATCCAATAAGTATAAAAGTATAGTTGATACCAGATCTTGGTGCCTAATAATATTTCTATGTAAATTTTAAATACATCTTTTAATTTTATGAATTGCGCGGTTATTGTCGTTCTTGGAACGCAATCGCAAACTGAAGCTGAACTATTAATATAAGTGCTTTTTCATGCCGACGCTCATTTTTAACGTTAAAATAGGTCACTTGATCAGAATTTAACGAATATCAAACGTCAATTTTGATCAGGAGACTTGTTGCTAAAAATGAACGTCAAGTATGAAATTATATCTGTATTACAAATTATTATAAATTGATAGTCAATTTAATAATGATCTAAGTATTTTAAAACACGGTAAAGGATTTATTACAAAACAATATTATAAATTGACAGTAAATTTAATTTGTAAAATTTACGACTGCGTTTCAAGTTTGATTATAAACGGTGGAGAGCTTATATAATTAAAACATATATTTAAAATATACGTAAAAATATTATCAAACATTAAGATTCTGTCTCGACTGTATTTGTTACCATTTTATTTATTTAATTATTGAATTATTGTTGGATTACACATGCATTAAATCTAATTTTAACATTTCTTGTGCTTTTCTTATTTATTTATGAAATCTTAGCGTAAAATATAAGACGTATAAATGACAGCAAAAATCAATGCGCTATTAATGATTTGCTGCTGCAGGCTTTGTGTTATTTCGCGCAACGCACAGATTTACTTCCATGCAACTCCGCGCTGGTGATTAGATTTGCAGAGATACTGCTGTGAAAATCTACACGTTAATCACGTTAACAGACACGGTACGGTATTAAAATACATCTGGGGCAACAAAAAGTCTCCGGCAGTCATGGGTCGAGAGGTTCTACAAAATGGAGAAGATTGAAGATATCTCATTTTGTGGAATGAATGAGCTTAAGATTTCAAAAAAAGGAAACAATGGAAATTACGGTACTTCACACAGGTGTTCTATAATAAGCATAAATTAATTAAATTAGAAAATAGATGAACGAAAATTAGAGAATAAATTTTACAATATCAGAGAACGTTGGAAAATCGCACGTTAGAAATTAAAAACAAATATCAATAATAGTTTTACATGTAGAAAATCATGTTTAACGTATGATAAATTTTTAGTATTCTTCTCATTTTTAATTATATTTGTAAGTTCAATTTCGTATATGAGTGATGTATGATAAAGTAGAAATCTAAGTTTATTTTAACGTCTGAAAGAAATGTTATACAGTTAAAGGAATTTCCACAGAAGGTATATAAATATGATGTCTTACACAGTCCATTCCTTTTAATTTTACGTGACCCAATTAAAAGATCATGCATAAAATTAACTCCGTTGCAACACGTTGTTTTATGCTAATTATTTTACGGGTATAACAACTCCGGCTTCGTTATAATTAAACTTTAAAGAGGGTGAGACACTCAGTTTAACGTGGAGTTAAAAATTATAATCGGTCGTCTTAAAGACGTTCGCTGGGAAATAATGAAAGAAGTAGCCAGAAATAGAGTGTGAGGACGGCGGGGAAAATGGGTCCCTATAGACTATTCCACTTCATGGCCTGTTGGTTAAACGAACCAAGCGCTTTGAAAGCGCCGCGATGGTCGAGGTTACCATTGCAAGGCGAGTTACAATGCATACTTGCACAGCTGCCTATCCAAGTAAAATATCCACTACGTGCAATTGCGTCGTGGTCGTGGCGCGTATCTGAAAACGGCACGAATGGAATGGGACCTTGCCGATCGCGATTTCCTATAAAGCGAGTTCTGCTTTTTATTCAGGATAACGTCACAAGAGACACCGGTTTCTTCAGAAGATTCAGTTTTCTGATTAACTCTAGAATGTTATCGCTATTGAAATACAGTATTGCTATCGGTACGTAAATTTTACATGTACAAGTAAGCAAGGTCATTGAGTGCCTTCAATCATTCGGAGTTTCTACCTGTTATGTTAAAAACAAGGACAAGCAGATATCAACTTTTAAAAATTCTTAAAAGTTCTTTATATGTAGTATCTATATATTACTATTTTGGACTGTTTAGGATTCAATATTATAATAGAGAGCGTGATAAATAATTTCAATTTTTAAGTAATTTTACGTTAAACTTTTGTGTTATATATTTTATTTAAGTATTAGGTACAAGACGACATATACACACATGAAATTGAACTATATACTCCACATTATTCCGGGGTTAATTTTGATAGTGTGCTTATTCTTTTTTTCCTTTTAAGTTAATAATTAGGTTATTTGTGTTTATAAGTCTCAATTAAAAATACTTTGTCATTAAAAATTAAATGTACAAAAAACTTCATTAATTAAGAGTAGTTTATATTTTATTCTAGAGTTAAGTACAACCGAGAAAAAATCTTCCTAACATTTCATAAAACTGCAGTTCGAATTTAATTCTGCAAGTTAATTATCTATACGCAAGCTTCTATATCTAATGCTAAATGTAACCTCGGTAAGTCGCGACGTGGAGTCGCGACTTACGACTTAACTTCACGGTCAAATGAAAAGTGAAGTTGCTCAGAACTATTTTCAGGGGTGGTAGTCTATATGATAGACTAGACCAAGCGGTGTTTGAAGGAATAAAATTTTTCTCGCTGGAAAAGCCATTGCGAATAAAATCTGGATTTCTCGCTAGAATAAATGTTTTGTTTAAGATTGGATCTTGTATGTTTTAGAAAGAATAACTACAAACGAAAGTCCAATGGCAAATATTTGTTCAAAGTATTACGACAGTTTGTGTAACGGATAACAACGGACATATGGATAATGGGTCCTCGTAGAATAGATGTTTCATCTCTTTCATTCAATCTTTTCATCCTTGTGCTTCATGTTTAAAGAATGTAGTTATTGATAAAGATTACGGTTTATACAAATTCTGCGCGCAGTTATATTGAAAAATGTATTCGCACACGAGGAAATATGATTTTGCTGAAGTATCTAAAAATTTAGTTACAGATTTGAGTATAATTTTGTTAGACCATCATAATTGTATAGGATGTACAAGTACTATAAGTGTAGATGACTTGAAACAGTGCAGGTAACTTGGGACAGCATGTACTTTTGTTAAATTCCATCCATGAGAGTCGTTAAAGAAAATTGAAAATTTAAACTTTCTTTCAAGATTTATAGGTGAATACCACGATTGAATTTAATAAAAGTGTTATCCTAAGTTATTTGCACTGTTTCAAGTCACCTTATATTTACAGCATAATGAGCAATATTGCAAAAAATTTTAACACTCTAATAACTATTTTGAGGATTTCACATAATTATTTTAATGGTCCATTCACAAAAAATTTATTTTCCACATAGCTATATTTTTAGATACTTTAACAAAACTGTCCTTTCTATGTAAATCTGCATACGTAAGTATTATTAAGCACCAAGATCCGCTTGGATCGAAAATATAGCTCTTTTTATTTAACTTATTCTAATAAATCTAATTTTCACTTACAATTATTTATACACGTCTCTCTGAAAAATGGTGTTCTTTTATTTCTAATTATTGGTTACGACAAACATCTCCACATATCTCAAGGGTCGAACTGACAAGACGTCGCAGAAAGTCCGAGTTCAATGTTCAAACCCTGATTGATAATATTCGGAAGTTCTTTGCGACGTATGTTTTAAAATGCTTATTAAATTGGCTATCAATGTAATTTGTGATATTATTTCTCTTGCTTCAGTTTATAATTTCATTTCAAGTTTAACAAAGCAAATTCGCACTTAGTTTATAAAATTGAAAAATATATTTGAAAACCTATATTTATTGTATAAATATTATCAAGTATTAAGATTTACTTTTCGAACAAAAATAGAATTTTTTTATTTTATATATTTATATAAATTTTGTCTGTTACGTTATTTTTCCGCGTTAAAGCGTCTGCAACGAGTATATATTATATTTGTACTTTCGACCTGTCTTGCACGTAAACGCATTGTCATTTGTCAAAATTACGAAAATGTCGCGACGCAGTGTTGAATTATGAAAGACTGTTACTACTACGCTCTGTAGAAAGCTTACCGGCTATGCCAGAGCATATGAATGATGTTAAACGCTTCCTTCAAAAGGAAGCGTTACCGGTTGCATTAAACTCGCTTCGGTTCGAAGGTGTAATGGCTTCGCTCGCATCATCCGTTGTTTCAATCCTATCCCTTTGTCTCAGACAAAACGCATAATCTACCTACCGGTAAGCGTGTTACATTCCATATTCGCGTAATAGCGGGAAATAACGTCGGTGAAATAGTTCTTAACGATTCTGAATGATACCACGAGACGAATAGAATATTCCGCAGCAGTGGCGGCGACAGGATAGTATCTTGGCGCAAACTATCGAGAAACGACAGCCGCAAATCGTGATCGACCGATTCGCAAATGCGGCCGATCTACAACCGTGACGGGAAACAAACGCGAAAGGGAAGAGGAAAAGGGGAAAGAGGAGATACGGATCGACCGCATTCGGTTCGTAAATGTCGAGGATGTCGAGAGACTGTGCGCGGCTTTTTACGAGTTTCCAAGCGCGGAACTTGCATTTCTTTCTAACGCGAAAGGGGAATGGGATAAGGCAAAGCCCTATTCGTCGCAGGTTTTATTCAAATTCTCTTCGCCCCTAAGCACCAGCTGCGTCCCGTTCCTTTCTGCGTTTCTCGGCGCGGTTGATTCAGGGAGGAAAAAAGTTGCGCGAAGATCTGCAGAATCGCGTGACCACACGATTCTGTTTTGTCACGACACGAACGGAGCCTGTCTCTCTTGAGTGTTCGAAGCTTTTCTCGGGGAGCGGCATTAAGGTTACCGAACTCTCGTAATAGAAAGATCGCTGAGAAGGTTTCTATGAAATGCACGCGGTCGGAATTGAAGAAAGGAAATGGAAGAAAGATTTATGTTTTTTTAAACACATTTTTAAATCCTTAAATATAGGATGACTAAAAAGTTCGTCTACAAAGTTTTGTGTGTTTATAAAATTACCGAGGTAGAAAACTACTGTTATATTTGTCGCATTTTTAATATCATTTTTAATATCATTTTGATGACAGATTTTCAACGGTTGACCACTTTATCTATTGATTGCCTGAGGATTTATCCGTGGAAAGATGCGAAGCAAATCGTTAATACGTTCCCGAAGCGCTTTAAATACAATATTGTATCAAAATTAAAGATGCATGGCCATTTAAATGTTAATTACAATATTATTTTTTTTATATTTCATAAGGTGTAATTATAACATTAATTTAGAAATTGTTTTTTGTAAATATACGTTACTATAATACTAATTAATAAACACATACTCTGTGATCAAATTTTTTTGTCATCCTGTTACATATTAACAGTAATTTACCTATATATTCGTGAACAAGTCGTATAATAATTTATAATAAAATATGGAAAAGTACAATGCTAGTTTCACTTGCTATCTATTATTTGTTTATAATAAATTAAGCAGAAAGAGATCACAGGAAAAAAAGGTACATATTTACGCTTACTTCCTCTCATCTCGAATAATATTTCAACATAAAAAGATTCATGCTTCTTGTAAAACTTTTTAACGTAGACTTAATTAAAATTATAATAAAAGTTACCACTGTGAGAAAGATACTTCATCTCTTCTAATATTAATGAAAGAAGAAACATGTGTTTTTATAGCATCGTTTAATCATTTTTATTATTAGACATTTAATTAAGAGGCTACCGCTCGTTTAGTAATATTTGGTAATATACGCCGAAGACTTACCACTTTGGGAAGTTAAACTTGTATCCGCGGATTAATGAAAAGATGAGCGCTGAAAGTTGAGAACTTTACCCTCTTCTTTACCTACAACTTATTCAATAGAAATCTGGTCACGTATATTGTCAGGTCGCCGTTATTAAATTGAACGACTAGCGCAAATGATATATCCTGGCGGCTTCTTTATAGCTGAATAAAGAATGTCACGTGGTCCGAGACTTTTCTTAACAGATCAACTCTTTCTTAAAACGTCTCCAACCGTTTCAGTTTTAATTTTGCAAAAGTTCAGTTTTTAAATCTATATATACTTATTTCACTATTATAATAAAAAATGCAAATTTAAAATGCCAATTATAAATTCGAATATTGCGCGTTGTTAAAAATATTTTTAAGTTGAAAGAATCATTAATGAGAAATATAAAATTATATACATTTTTATTTCACTTATTCACGCTTCTATAAATTAAACTGCAGTGTATGTACTAAGAACATGTTCTCGAGTCTCTCTCTGTATGAGGAAATCCCTCTTTTCAACACTTCATTTTTTATACATTTGCACGTACCAACGAGACGACGCTAAGTGTCTTTTGAACGCAATGAAATGATGATAATTTGTCGCGGCACGAAAATCAAGTTTCTCGAGGAGGTAATTTCTTCTTAATGTCTTGTCTGTGACTAATGTTCTTGCGTTTGCGCGTAAGCTAATTCCATTCGTAGTTAAGCACATCATTTATTTATAAGAAAACTTACTTCTTCGAATTGCTATTATTCGATAAAACTAATATTATTTAATAAAATAGACACATAGCAGTTTTATATATATTTAATTATTATGTTTTAAAATTAGAAAATAAGATTTACTATAATATGATTGTTTTCTTCGTTAGATTAATTTTCAAGAAAGGACCTCGCAATAATTATATGCAAAAAATGATTTTAATCAAACTGGCTGAAACTGTGATATTTTGTAGTTTATAAAATGCTGATAAAAAGATAAAGGAACGAATAAATGATAGAAAAGCTTGGAGATATCTTATACATTCAAAAAAATGATCTTGCAGTTGAAGGGAAAATTAGCTAAAATAAATAAATTTCTGGCAAGTGTATTGCAATATTGGATATGTTTTGCACCTAATCATATAGATGACAGAGATAAAATTTAGATTTGTGCTAATAAATTCTATACGTATGATACATAAGATCTATCGGATACAAAAAACAGCGATAATTCTAGCTGGAACAACAAAATATTTTTTGCACGTGTACCTATATATAAAAAAAATATTTAGAATTACTTAATTTTATATCTCATTACATAAATAAATAAATACGTAATTGTATATTTCTTGGAAAAAGGTCGTTAGATTTTTAAGACACGATCACCTCTCTTTAATTAATCATTTCCGGATTACGATTCTTAGACGGTATTGTAATTATCATGAATGAAGTGACCATGTCGCTGCAGTTCTCTAATTTTCGGTGGCTGATTATAAAGTTTGTGTTAGTACCGTAATTGCGGTGTCGTAACAAGTCTGACAAAGTACATGAGAAGCAAAACAAATACTTGCACACACGGAAGTTACAATGTCTGTAACTAATTACGGACCGGAAATTAATCCTTTAAAAGCTTCTGCTCCTTTTAGAGCTTGTTACGTGTTTATGTAATCTTCTTACGGAAGTAAATTAGTTTCAATAATAGTAACATACATATATATAGCTTATAGAGAAATCATTATTCGTGGCTCGATTATATTTTGCGTAAAAATCTATTACATTATACTATTACGAATATTATCACTTTAATTATTATTACATATGCCGATAAAAGCAACATAGATATTAGTTACTTAGTATACGCGCAAGTTATAAATTATTATAATTAGCTAGTTAATAACATAATTAACTGCAATGATATAGTTA
Source organism: Cyphomyrmex costatus (assembly GCF_001594065.2). Classification (NCBI taxonomy): domain Eukaryota; kingdom Metazoa; phylum Arthropoda; class Insecta; order Hymenoptera; family Formicidae; genus Cyphomyrmex; species Cyphomyrmex costatus. The sequence goes on along the minus strand of NW_017276692.1, from coordinate 1,410,921 downwards.
AATATTGTGATTATCCAAGTAATTATTGTAGTTAACAAATATTTCATGTATTACAGTTGTAGTTACTATTATAATGAGATGATTATTAAGTTTAAATTTATGTGAGTTAAACTATGTTATCATTTGTCAATTAAATTTTTTTAATTTGAAATTATTTTATTGTGCACACACACTTGTCTTTTTTTTTTATATATTAGAATTGAGTTTTATTTTAACAATTTGTATATGAAGCATTATTGATTAAATTGTACAAAATATTTTTTTAATTATTTTCATTTTATGAAATATTTACAGCGTAGAGAACAAATAAAAAATATTATATAAAATTATTCAATAATAATAATAAGAACTGGAATATATTGTATTGTAGTTAAAATATAATTTATAGTAAAGTTGTTCTGTGTATGTGTGCTGTTCAGATATCATAATTAAATTTCGTACATTAAATTCGGAGAATTTCCGCATTTATACTTTCGCGTTAAATAACATCTACAATACAATATGCATTTATTTATACATGGATTGATAGGAATGCACGGATCTACGAAAATTTCATTGAAGTAGAAAATAAACTGCCTTGAGAGAAGAGTAGATTTATCTCGAGTTATGCCGGCCAGTAGTTATGGCGTCCGTTGGTCAGACGTATTTCACAGTGGGCAGTAGTTACCGCTACCGCAATTCATACGGCAGGAAATCGGATGAACTGATTAGATTTCAGATACGGTCGACACTCGCGGCGACATTATGCAGCAGCGGGTATAAAGCTCGATACCGCGATCTTTATCTAAATAGTAAACTTTGATGGTATTTCCTGTGCGATACTAGAACGCCAAAATTAAATTTACAGCAAAATTTAATTTTGACATATTATTGAAATGTACGAGTAATGATAATTGTACGAATAAATGTACGAATAATGAGAAGAAATTTATTGAATGCAATAATATAGTAATAAGAAATAAAACAAACAAGTGTAAGCAACAACGAAAGCAATTGAAAATACAAGGCGAAGTTACAGCTGACATATCAATCTGATATTTTTAATCGCGATTAATCTTTAATAATAATTTAGCTTCTCTAATAATACATATCAAACGGAATTTAATCTGATTTTCAACGATTGCACGGCTGCATAAACGATACCATTCCATTAGCATTTTTTGTCATATTTCTTGCCTAGACGAATTCCGCACTGGATTTATTGACTTTAATTTATATAATAATAGAAATATAATAATATAAATAAAATAAATTTATACATATAATAAGTTTATGGATCACGCGAAGATTTTTGTGGTTCGTTATCAGAAAAGTGGAGAATTTATAATATATACATTTGATAATAAATTAATCATTTTGAATGCTATTAAATAAAATATTATAGCCATCGATTATCATAAATTGATAGCTGTATTCTCGTTTAGTAGTTTCGTCATCACGTTTCATGATTTCCACCATTTACAAGTCAATGTATATGGATACAATGGTTTATCACATGTGCTGCGCTTAAACACGCGCAAGTAAATACGCATACACGCGCAAAAGCATCGTTACGGCATTTAATTAAAATATTAAATGTAGCGTTAATGCTAGAGACGTAAAAGTATAGCAAAAAATATTACTGTAGGATTTTATTGTACTATTCATTTTTATAATATGAGGACTGTGGGACATTTGTTAAGTTAATTTCCTTTTAGTATTTATCATTGCCAGAGAACTGCTCTATTTTAATCAAGATCAATGTATAAATATATATATGTTTGTATAAATTATTTTGTAATTTTCGTTTCGCTTATTAAATTACGTTTTTTTTCGCAACAGCGACGTCGTTCTGTTCAACAGAGAACTATTACTGCTTTCAAATATCATGCAAGAGATCACATAAAGGTATTGTACGGTACTCACTTTGATGCTTAAGCATTCGACTGCGAAGTCTTCTCTTTTATATTCCTGGATTCTGCAGCCAACTGCAAATTTCCTTTTTTCAATATTCTGGATCCCGGTGATCAGATTTATCTACGATGCACTGTGCGACCGAAAAAAACGTTCCCGGAGCATTGTCCGTCCCGTCATGCAGCCGAGTCGTTACCGCGAGCACGTCGATAATTGGCGCGTGCAAAATGTGTACACCTGCGTCGGCGTTGTTACGCCATAGGCTACACTGTACGTTTGCGTTTGCAGCAGTCCCGAAGCCGCGCGTTTCAGCTTCCGCCGTCGACTGACGATCGCTTTTGTGCACAGCGCCTGCGCCCTTTCTCGTCCACCTACGATATCCTGCAGCGTGTACCACACGTTTTCGTGAAACAAGGGCTTGCAACAGGACGAATGAAAACAACTGTCACGGAAGCATGTCGATATATTAATCTAGTCATTATATCTCATCATTAAGAAATGATCAATAGACGATGACCTAATTATGCGGAATGAGAGCAATTCTGTATCTGATTGCATCAATACTTCATTAATCTTTTTATTAATGCATATAGATATCCGAGTACTTATATCGAATTTTAGAGAGTAAAACTTTTTATATTTTTGTGCGAATTTTCCGTTTAGAGTAAAGTTTTTGTTTTCGAAATAGGACTGATAATTTGTTCCGAAGACTTTGACAATCGAAGTTTCGAAGATTCGAAGCTAAAGCATTAAAATTTTCGAAGATTTGAAACTTTGATACTTCAATCTCCAAAGTTTTGAAGAATTAAAGTTACACAATATTTAATTTAATAAATTAATAATAAATATATTTTCACAAAAATATACTAATTTATTTACGAATATATATTGCGAATGTTTCCATTATTTTCTATTTGTATAAATAGCTCTTTTTGAAATGCTTCATAGGCATTTTAAACTTCTACAGTTCAAAGTTAACTTTGAAGATTCGAATTCTTTTCAAGCTTTGAATCTTGGTAGTAATAGCTTTACTTTGAACAATAAAGAATAGTTTTGCACAGACTTTATCTCATTTCCACTTTTACATTTTCAGCAAAAATCTCGAGAAACACAAAAGTAAAAAGATGAAAAATTGATCGAGGAGTTAATAAAGTTATGACGAAAGTTATCATCAGGATTAATAGAATACTTTTTATTGATAAATCAAGTTGTCCTAATAAATTAATTGAAGTAATAACTATAACTTGTTTAATAGACGGCCTAAGATGATCAGGAAATAATAAATATTACCTATAAAATAAATTTGTAATATATTTGCAATTATTTAGATTGAAAATCTCTATATTAAAAATAAATTTTACTTCATCTTGCCATCTATTATAATTTTCCATGAAATTTTACACCTGTGACACCTTTTTTAGTCCACGAACGGTTTTGAATAATATTAATTTCATTGTCACGATTTATTATAAAAAGGTAGTCTGCATCGCGGTCGATTCGCATGTCAGGGTTGATCGGCCATCCGTGATTTTCGAATTAATGCGTCAAGTGGGGCCTGCGAATGTTACTGTTTGTATATTCGCTGGAAATTGAATTTTCAGAGCGTTGCACCGGTGCGTGTGCAGGCGCGACATTTCACTGGGAAATTCGTCCCATTAAACACGACGCAATAAGGGCGTTATAATTATGACGGGCGAATAAATAAGGACGCGCGTTAACCAACGAGTGTGTAAACACAGCTCTCTGCGACGCGGAACAAAGTATCGCGTGAGATAATAAAATCCTGTCGAAGCTTTTGATTGTTTGAGATTAAAATAAAGCCGCGAGTCGCTTCCTCGTTAACGAGTTGTTCGCGCTTAATTGGCAACGAACTGGACTCCGTTACTTCCGCGAGCAGAGATAACGCGCGAATCTTCTCTCGTTCCTTCAAACTGCGAAAGAGTAAAAACTGAAACTTTGTTGTCGATCATTGAATTTATTAATGTTGCGAAATTTAATGATACCGAAATACCGTCATTAATTACTGAAGGACTCTTATTAATGCTGAATATTATAAGAAAAGTAAAATGTCATCGATTTGTAAATTGAACGTGGCTCACTTTGAAGTTGAACACTCTCTCTCTCTCTCTCTCTCTCTCTCTCTCTCTCTCTCTTTCTCTCTCTCTCTCTCTCTCTCTCTCTCTCTCTCTCTCTCTCTCTCTCTCTCTTTGGCATCATCATTATTCCATGTACCATTATACTGAAAAAATACTAAATTTTAATAAAATAGTTCTAATAAAGTTTATTTAAATAGTTTTAATTGTAAGCATATATTTACTAAAAATATAAACATACATTTATTTGTTACAAAACTATTAATTTGATTCAACTTATTTAATTTAATTTTTTTTATTGAGTGAATATTTACTGCAAGTAAGTGTTTACGTAATATTATTAAAAGAAATATAAATTAAGATTTAGTAAACTTTTTTAACGTATAATTTTTCAATTATTTGATGATTTTTTCTTTTACAGCATTAGAATTTATATATATATATTAGAAAAATAATGAATCTTAATTTTATCGTATGACTCTGATTTAATAATACATATCACAATAATTGATAAATAGTGATTTTTTGATTTATTAGCGATGTCCAATGAAATGTAATTTGTTTACATCATGAAAATAACGCTTATCTTAACAATACATCTTTTAATTGATGAATCTATGTTTCTTGATTTATTTTATTATAGCTTCCATTTTTCGTTTTCATTTTATGTAAATGAATTTGTTGCAATGTGTATTATATGAATATATAATATTTATAAAATATATACATTTATAAAATAATAAGTTAAATTATTTATGAATAAATTAGATTAATTAATTAATTAGATATTTATAAATGTCATAGTATGTTAAATATGTTATATTATGAAAATCACATAATAGAATTCTTTAAATAAATCTCTCAAATTTGATCTTAAAAATATTGGAGATTTAATTAGAACATTTATCAAATAAAAGGTAAAAGAAAATTTTTCGTAGAACGTAGATGTAATTTGTCGAAATTTAATTTGCTGACTTCCGGCGATATTTCTTTTCTTGATTTTGTGGAAATCATCATTGATTTTCTATGACGTTAACGATTCGCCTTTTGCAATAAAAGTACTCGAAAAATCGCACGTAAAAATTCGTGCCAGGAAATGATGATGTTAGGCGGTGGCGGCCAAGGAAAACGCGAAGAAGAATAAAAAAAAGGGACGCACGCGAAAATACACTCTCGCGACCGTAACAGATTGGCAGTGGAACTGGCGGGTCAGCATTTTCTTGCAGGCACCAGGGCCGGGAGGCTTCAGATTAAAAGGTTCGGAGCCCGCTCGGCCGTAATAAGAGTCAGCATCTTTCTCTAGGCAATATTTCACGTCATTACACACCATTTCACCGCAATTAAGATTTGAAAATTTCGGCCGTGGTTTATCGAAGACGCCTTTTTTTCCAGTAATCGTGGCCGCTTGGCATGTAACCCAGTTTGTTGGTTAATTGTCCGTAGCTTCTAACCCTTTGACGACCGCTGAACACACCACTATGGAATCAATTAGCAAATATTATACTAAAAAGCACAAACATATAAAATTATATATAATCGTTTTGATCTCTCTCTGATAATATTTATATTTCACCTAATATCCAATAATATTTGCAGAATAAAATATTAGTAATCTAAGCTGGAGATATCAAATATTATATGATGGTTACAAAAATATCTGTTTAGCGATTATTGGAAAAAATTTTTTTAAATCACTGCACAGCTATTGATTTTATCGTTAGAGAAATATCATATAATTTAGCCTCTATTAATATATTCAACCTTATTATTCCCTAATTTTGTAATTTATGTATTATAGTAAATTATATTATTTAACGGTAACAGACAATTTTTAATTTTGGATTCACATTAACGTAATTAAATAATTTTGCTTGATTAAACTATTGGAAATATAATATATCAAATACACTACAAAAAGAGAATGGTAAATTAACATGGTGTATCCTTACAATTGCACAAAATCTATTTTTATTTATACATAATTTAACGCCGAAGACTTTTACTCTCAGCTTCACTTTAATATAATTTAACAATATCGTTTAATTACAATATCGGAAATGCACATCAAATAGAGATACATTATAAAATGTGAAAGAAAAGCGAACGGTAAATTAATAGATATATTTGTGCAGCGTACCTAATTTTATTACAATTTATATAAAATTTAACGCTATAAAAGATGTTTCTTTCTTCTCCAGATAAATTGAACCAAAGATTTACGTTTATTTATATTCAACTTTTCGTTTAACAAATATATGCAAATAGAATGCCTGTAGAAGTGACGTTTATATCCACCCTGTGGAAATTTCAATTTCGCGCAGGAGACAAACCTCGGTGGATTGCAAAAGTAAAGATAGTACAACGAAAGTGTGAATGTAACAACATATAAATTCTATGGGGAAAAAAAAAGCAAGAAATGGGAGGATACGCTTGTGCATGAAATTTTGGCGAAGGCGGCCATTATGTAAGTGACGGAAGTTCAGAAACGCCCTTATATTCTTGCGAAATGTGTGTCCTATCTTTTCCCTTTACTTTTACCGAACGTCTTTGACGTTGTGTCGATTGCGAAGCTCGTAAACGACAACGACGACGAACTGATAACATCTTTCGAATTCTGTCACTTCCCGTTTGGCGATTTTTACGAACTTTGAGCGACGCTGGTACAAAAATCTGGGTCATTGCGCATTACCAAAGTCAATGGGACGATTCGACTTCAATCTCTGTAGCTCGCGTAATCTTGTATCATACTGGAATCGTACTGGGGTTTGCACCGCTCTCCTGCCTTTGAGATAATTCGTGTTGTGCGATTTTAACAAGTTTAGCAACGATTCTATGGAAAGAACGACTTTAATAAAAATTTGGATACTTTAAAATAACTTTGTGTTGGACTATCAAAATAATCATATAAAATTCTCAAGCATACTGAGTAATGTTGTAAAAAGTTTCGCCGTTTTAGCAACCCAATTTGAACTCACATAATGTTATTTTGATTGATATAACAAAATTATTTTCAGATGGATATGTAGCTAAATTTTTATATACTGTAACAAAATTGTCCTTTTCGTGTGCAAACTGGTGTTCCTCGACATATACGTCGCGTGTCGAGAATGTTACATTCTGTATTGATATTTATTTTTCATGGGAAAATAAGCGTCAAAATGTCATGTCATATAAATTTATTTGTTTTTTAAGTTTATTCTTATGTAAGTTTTTATTTAATTCTATCTTTAGCTGACCGATTCGTCTACATAAAAATAAACGATTGGTAAAAAATCTTTTGCTGGGTAGAAATCTGAAAATAATTTTGTTGAAACTCTAACTAATTGCAAAAATATTAAAATATTTTGCACCATATTTCATCATTTTTTAGTTTCCAATGTAATTATTTTGATGGTCAGATAAAATTATTTTCAGATCTGTATCTAAAAAAATTTTTAATCTTTCTGAAAAATTGTTCTTTTCATGTAATAATAACATTATTAATGGCTGTTCTTATTTTAATTAATTAAAGTTTATTAAAATTAAATTGTTTAAAAGTAAATGATAAATTTTTTAAAACAGACAAAAAGTGCAAAGATATATTTATTAACATTTAATAAATTTTTGTTTAATGCATGTTTTTGAGCTCAAATATACATAGAACTAATACCCAATATCTAAATACATTTAGCAAGCAATTAGTCCACGATTTTTTAAAAATAAAAACAGCATTTATTGAAACTTTCGAGTACATAAAATATACGAGTATATCACGCCGCCTAAAAAAACTTTCTTTTTTAGGAACATTTAAAACTGTCCATTTCTGGTAATACATCGATTACTCCCGAGAGTCGCATCGCATAAGCTGTTTCGATCGCCAAATACCAGCCTTCATTCGACCGTTTTACCGTCATTTATAAATCATCACGCTCGAAGACACCTGTTCCCAACGGATCACGCTTAGAGTACTCTAATCGGATTCTCGACGGCTCTCGCCTTCCGGTTACAGAGCCGGGGATAATCGCATTGGCCGTCTCCGGTACAAGCGGTATTAGTTTATAGCGTTGATTCTCCGCTGCGGCGGACGCAACGCGAGCGATTCGATTACAGAATCGGGGTGTATCCGCGATCACGTCGCGTCGCGTCGTGTCGCGGATCGAAGGTTGCGTCGTGCGGCGAAATTGCGTTACGCTAATTGCCAGCACCGTCAGATGGATCGTCCCCGCCCGGTCCGTATCAGATTTGCTGCAAGCTTTGCTAGCGATCCCTCCGCTTTGGCTTCAATTAAGAATACCAACGATTTCTCTCTCCCCCCCCCCTCCTCCCCTCGGCAAAACGAGCTTGTTTCTTGCATCAGGCATCGCGAGAGAATCCATAATCAGATTAACCCCGTTTCATGTGGTATATTTGCGCGTGATGTAGCTTTGCCAAATTTCCGTCAATCAATTGCGAAATTTAGCCAAAAATTTCAATGGTCGCATGTCTCTGTTATTCCGCCGTACGAACGAGAGGAAATTTCATATCGTGAGTCGATTATTACGGTTTATTTTTTTTATTTTGCTACCATCGTTGGTGCAACCTTTTTCGACGCACGGAACAGATTTTTACGCTGACGCACGCAGCAATTTTTTGTTAGTTCGCCGTTCGAATGGCGGCCTCACGAGAGGTGGAAAAATCCAGTTTGTATCTCTGTTGTTGCTGTGACGGGTGAGACGGATATTTGCATTTACGAGTCGATTTGGGTTTACCGAATTTGTCGACACACAGCGCAATTTTTTGTTCTTTCTATCTTTAATTCGTCTTAATGTCATTATCGTTTTGTTATAAAGTCCAAAATTAAAGACTCTTGATTGCACATTTTATTTTAATTATAAGTGATGAAAAAATATCTGTAATTTTTGTCCGATTATATATATATAAAAGAGGATAATTTTATTTAACTGTCTGAAAATCTAACAATTCATCGTAATGAATGAATTTATGAAGGAGGAATAAATAATTCGCGAATTTCCATGATAACTGACCTTCTTCACTTTTTGATCGGGATAAAAGAGCGCCTCATTATACCGTAATACCGGACAATAAAATATTCAGAAGATTTTCACGTTTAAAGTGTAGAATCGTCGTCTGATATAGCTTTGATTCACAAACGATCCGCTAAGCGTGTTACTCCTTTAGACAGAGTGTCCTCTCACGATAAATTTGTTCAAAGACAGCGTCAAGGTGAAGAATGCGGGTGAATAATGAAGTTTCGCCGGGAATGAGATGTCTCGAAGGGGTCCCGTATTGGAAACCAGACGAGAAGATTTCGCTAATGACAAAGGAAGCTTGGATAAAGAAGCGTCTTGGTCACGGTAATCCGAGCTTCAGGAGCGCAAACGACAGCGCGCGGCTTTGTCACTCCTGAATAATTTATAATATTCACAGCGTGCGATATAATACACGATGAGGCTAAGAAGATCCTTTGTCCTTGCAAGTCGACTGATGCACAAAATATGTAAACGCAAATCTTCTCGGTTTTCAATGATTTTAAATTTTATACATTTATATAAACAGCGTAAAATCGACACGGAAAGAGAAACTTTGTTGAAGTATTTAAAAATTTGAAATAATTTGAAAGTAATTAATCCGAAAATAATTTTGTTTAAATCATCAAAATATTTATATAAGACACTTAAACTGATTGCTATGTTAAAACCTTTTACAATATTGTCATTAACTTGTTGTTTATGTATTCTATATAATTATTTTGAAGTTCCAACAAAATATTGTACGTACATATTATTTTCAGATTTGTATTTAACTAAATTTTTAAAGACTTTAATAAAAACGTTGTTTCTATAGATAAATAAATTTATAAAAAAACATTAAAAAACTACTTTGTTTTTTCGCACAATTGGAAAAATTTTTATTGCTTCAGTAAGATTAAAAATAGCAACGTTTGACTTTTCTGAAATTTGATCTTTTAGATTCACTCACAGAGAGCACATTGCATGGATTGGCAACGCAACTGCCAACGAAACTGTGCGATATGTTCGTGGTTTCGATTTACAGCGAGCGGTCGTGCAAGTTAATCAACCTCGGTCGGGACATCTGGCCATCGTAAAAACGTTTACCCAGGACACGAAAAGCTTTTTTGGTAAGAGTAGTCCGAAAGAGCACTTCGCGAGTGAGACGCGAGATAACGGAGTTGGCTAACGAACGAACGGGCGATTCAACCGCGAATACGTGGACTGACCGTGAAAGTTTCCTGAGGGAGCGACGACCTCTGAATTCTCACGAGCACGAAGTTTACGTTGTGCGACGAAGTAGAAAGCCTGCTGAGCGAAAGTACATCAACCAAGACTAAGTAGCACTTTTTCTTAGTGCGAGTCATGTTTGTGAAAGACTTCGGATTCCGGTTCAGTTCATAAGATTGTTATTGAAAAAGTTGTCATATAATTGTTTATTTGATATACTTCGTGTAATGTAAAAAATTAATTTTGTAGATAAAATCAATGGACAAATGATTTTTACCTATGATCTTTATTTCGAGAAAGAGCAAATTTGCAATTTCTTCTTTAAAGAAGATTATAGATTATAAATTTTTTCATTTTTAAAAGTTGGTTCGTCTACTATATTTTGAGGGAAATCTATCCCTCCTTCCACGCGCGCGCATTTTACTTAGCCTCTTTAAATTATTACATTCTTTTAAATTCGATATATTAAATCTGTGAAAAGCATCATTTCATAATGATTTCAAATTTGCTAATATATAGCAAATTTATGATTGCGAAATATATTATACAAGAGAGAAATTGAATAACATTCTTTTTCGATTTATTATTATTTTACATTTTTCATCGCTGATTTACGTAACAAAATAAATATTCGCGATGAAGCAGTCCAAGCAAAAAGTTCTTTGAAGCATTTTGTATGCACGGTTACGTACAATGGTAAATACATGTCTGATAAACGGCTCATACTAAGGAGATGAAGGAAATCTCGAACATACGCAAAAGTACTATAAAGAACAATACGATCCTATAAACGTGCCACAACGTTTATTCGAAAGTCATACCGAGATCACCGCCTGATCTAGCAACTTTTTCTCACGAGTATACGACGTATTTTCGCTGATCTCATACGTAGTGCACGTAAGATGCAGATCCAAATACGTAAATTTTAGAGATCTGCATTCAGGCCGCGAAAAGAAAATTGGGCGAAATGTGACATCGTTTTGTTCAGATTCTTCGAGGATCAGATTTATTCTGATTTATCGACGAGATAAAGAAAATATAGTAGTATATGCTACAGTTGTAGAATTAAAGAATATTGTATAAATTCTTTGCATCCTCTATTTCTATTAAAAATAAGAATATTCAGAAGTATAATGTTTGTATAAAATCTACGAAATGTTAGAAATAATGTATAATATTATACGTATATTACGTATTAAAAATTACATAGTATATATTATATTATTGTAACTCTCATCCAAACTTTTCACGATATAATTTGTAAATTAAACATTATTCTAATTTTCCGATATATTTCAAAATTACACATTATACATATTATGTAGTTTTTAGTGTTTTAAGTTTTATAAATATAATGTATTGTATTTCCCATGTTTGAGGAAAAAAGAAAATTGAAAATAAAAGATTAATACGTTAAAATATGATTAATTTTTGGAAATTTAAAATCAGTTATTGGCAAAGTTTTTAATTTATAATAGTTTTAATCAATATTTTTGGAATTAGGTATAACATATTAAGAGTATATTTTTTATTTAATATTTATGATGTATCAATAATTTATAAAATTATCACATATTAATCTTTTTATTAAATTTTAATAATAAATGTATTTAATAATAAAAAATTATTTCTAAATGATTTTTTTAAATAAATTAAATTTTAATAATTTATTATAAGACCTTAAAATTTATCTAAAAAATTAAATTATTTAGTTATTTATATCTACTTGAATGTGACAAGAGAGTTATATAGTCACAATAGTCGAATCACTTTGGAAAAAAAATGCTCGAGGACAAAATAGTGCAACGATTGCACTCGTCAATGCATTTCACGCTGGATAACTGAACGCTTAAACGTGGAAATCCGTTTCTTGTCAGCCGACAAAATACCACAAGCAACGGTAACTTCCGTGTACGTTCACGAATGTACACGAGCGAGTGAAAACAGCTATGCGGACGGGCAACCGAGACACGAAAGCTAAAAGCCCCGTGCGCGTGTATCAAGGCGCATAGCTGAGACATAGTATTCGGTTGTCGCCAGGAACGGTTTGCGGGATGTAAATTGCTAAGAAATTCCGATTTACACAAACGAGAACAGAGAAAGGAGAGACAAGCATGGGAATGTATAGGGCGGCAATATCAACCGTAAAAAGCGCGTTACAAGTGTCACTAACAATAAGACTAATAGAGAAAGTGGAAAGAACAAGATACAGTATTGTTAGAACCAAAAAATATTTTGTACCAATTAATGTAACAGATTGTGTCAAAATGTATCGATGATCTATGACTATTTCTCTACGTACGATATACACAACCATTAAAAAAGTTTAAATCAATTAATCATTAATTAAATAATTCAGAAAACTTTTATGACTGAAATAGAGTCAAAAAGTTCATAAAATAAATAAATCATATCTAGTATAATATTTTCCTGAGATTGATTGCTTTTGTATTTAAAGAAATATCATTGAATTTTTCTAACGTTATATCAAAATTGTATTAAAATATAATTAGAAAAATACATACAAATTGTTTTAATAATATTTTAGCAACATTGTAACATTCCAGCAATATTACAGAAACATTGGAAAAGTTAGAGCAATGTTGCTGCAAGCTTCTGTGTTGTATGGAAATGTATCAAATCTGGAGCAATTGTATAAGTTTGGAAACAAACAAAATGCTTGAAATTATTCTATCATATTACCGTAGAACACAAGTTATCGTTAGTGATGCCACTTGAAATATTGCTATTCTCAAACAAACCACGTAGGCGCTCATCCGAAGATATCTTGGTCTTCTCAACGTACAAACTGAAGTGAATTCGTAATGCAAGGGCGCGAACGAATTCGAAACCGATTGTTTGACGTATTTTGTAACAAATGTTTCCGTTTAGTAATCATGACAGATTCTCATGCAGATAGGTTTTGCAAGCGAATGAAAATTTACTGAATAGAAATATATCGTGAAACCGTTCGATTTGAATAAGCCATATATTACAGCATTGAATTATAATTTTCAAGTAGCCTGAATATAATCGCTCTTACTCAATCTATGACAAATACAATAATATCAATAATGTCAAGAAAACAGAATCGCTTACAGAAAAAATAAAAAAGGAAAGCAAAAATAGAATTGTAAAAACGTAAGCGGTAAAGAACGAGATTCGTTTGTGAAAAAGATCAATGAGGACTATAAATCAAGAGGAGGAAGGATAAGGAGGACAAGAGAGACAAAGTGCGATTGGCAGGAAGATAAGGACAAGAGAGATGTAAAGCTGTAAGAACATTAGTGATAAAAGAATGAAAAAACTAAGGAGTTGAATAATTAACTGTAAGGTAGTGGGCTAAAAGATAAGTCGAGAATAAATCATTAAGATTGTGTAAGGATATATTTTTGATGATAGAGCACAAATATTATTGATAAATAACTTTAGTCTAAACTCAAAGCAATTTAATCATTGAATGTGCCACACACACACACACAGTTACTTATGTAATTAATTTCTTCTCTCTTTCTCATATATATACATATACACTATATATTTACATTATTTTACTTAAAGATTAAAAACTAAATCGTGGTGCAAAAATAATGCTAACTCAAAACTTGAGTCCATAAAATTCATCCGTGATATATTCGTAATTTTCGATACAATTTTTATAATCAGAGCAACACGAATCTTTCTTTCTTCTTATTCGTTTACGCGATGATATAATTTAACGGAAATCAATTCTTTCTATATATAGAATATTGATATCGAATAAACGCGAAATGATCAACAGAACGGCTGCTTGCACAAGACATAATCCGTTTCATTTTCTAGCCTGACGGATCCTAAAAGTCGCGATAAATCACGTTATCGTAGCGTAGTGGAGGATAACTAACTCAACAACTTGGCCAGATCAAGGTCCCTCCGTCGAGTGGTTAGTATCCGACAGAAAAGAACAATCTTTATGATGGAGAGCGAGCTCATGCTCTGCTTCTAGTTGAGTTTTACGGATCGACCCGTGAAGAAAAGTTAAGCGACTTGTCGAACGTCAGGGACTTCGTTGCAGGAGGCAATAAATCTTGGATCGTTTAGATTACCAATGAAAACAGTGATTTCTACAGTAATTTAATAAGTTACTGATTTTTAAACTTTTGTATAATACAAATATTATACAATTCACAAATTTTCGTGAAAATCTAATCAATTTCTATCATTATCTAAAATTATGTGAGACAAACATCTGTGCGCGAAACTATGTTTCTATTATTACATAAACATTTATCTTTATTGAAGAATAAATTTCCGAATATTTCAGAAGAATAAATAAATATCCATGAAATGGATAGAACGATCTCCTTTGAAAAATGGTTATAAATGAGTATATTTAAGGATAATACATGCTTTTATTGTGTGAGTATTCATTATTCTCAGGTACAGACTGTTCCAGACAAATCGAAACCGATAACAGTGAGATTGAAAAAAAAATTTCATTTAAATCTTTCGCGACGTAAAATGAACAATTATCAACTTTCCATTTTTCTTCTACATATAATTTAAGTTTTCACTATCGCACTCTTGACATAGGGGTACCCATTCGATGTGTCTTGAATTTTTTTAATAACCGCACATTTATAATTCTATCGTCGTATGATAAAATAAAATATTAAAAAAGAAAATGAATTTGTTGTGGAACCGTGTCCTATCAATAAAAGTTGAAATTTGTCAAAAACGAAATAGATTGCACATGTATTTTATATTTTTTTTTAAATTTTATTAAGAATTTCATACTTAAAACTAATCTTCAGAAATGGTCCAATACTTAGATATGGTTACCTAATACAAAAAAAGTAAATTAAAATAAAAAATAATTAATAGTTATTTGTCAAAACATATTCATTAATAATTATATTCTTTATATGCACAATTGCAATGTAAATTCATTTGAATTACAATTTTTATGTATAATTGTTATACATATTCTACTAAGTATTGGCACTTTTAAAAAGCAGAAAATGTTATTATCACCGATATTAATGGAAATACATCTAACACAAAGAAGAAAACTTTTTATATATAAAATGTATGTATGTATTTGTGACTCGATTTTAAGGAATTTTTTTAAAAGCCATTAATTTATTGTGCGGAAACTATTGCTTGCAAGCGAACAACTGAGAAAACTCGAGATTAACTCTAATCCTGCAACAAAAACCCAATTTTCAACATGACACTGAACGAGACACTGTGAATGGATCTCGCAAGATCCGACGAGAAGTAACCCTCCATAATGAAAATTGTTTCTTTTCTCTATCAGTAGGTACGAAACATGTATTTGCTAGCGTCTACTTGATGCAAAGGAAAATTCTTTTATTGAAGCTAAAATCGCATTTAAGAACATGAAGAAAGCACGATTGCTTATAATTTATACAATTATAATATATATAATTATAAATAATTTACATTACTTTAATAATTTAATTTGTTTGATAAATACCTCAAACGTAGAGTCTATGAATCTATTTAATTAATCCGAAGTAGACTGTCTCGTTATAATTTACGAATATACCTAATTACAATTAGGAATTCTTGAACTTTTTACGAAATAAATTTAATTTTATTAAATGTTTTAAGATTTTAAATAATTGATATATTTTTTAAAATAAATTTCATGTATTAAATTAAAATTAATTTTACCTAAAAAATAAAATCTCCCTTACTTTTAATACTTTAGCAATTCTAACATTCAGTATCTCTAACATTTCTTGAAGCTTTATTGTTTCTATTGCTTAGTCTTCTTGTCTCTGTTATTCAAAAATCCTAGAAGATCCTATAGCCTACTATTTGATGCAAATTTCGCATTTTTATTTATTTTATACTTATGCATTTAACAATTATAAAATTATAATTGTTAAATGCACTAATTAAAACCATTCATACATAGGATGTAGGGTTGGAAAGTAACACGTTATTTGTAACGTCGTTACAAGTTACTTTTTTCGGTAACAAATAGGTAATGATGTTATATTTTCTTCTAACGTTCATGGTAACGCAGCTACATTTTTCGGATAATGGTAATGATTTCACTAGTTACTTTTATCGTTACTTTATTTCTAGCCACGTAAAAGTTTTAACCGTAACTAGAGCTATATAGAAAACAGAGATGCGATGTTAAAGAATGAGGTCTGACTGGTTCTCTTAATCACGTGATCACGACGCCTTTTTTCATATTATATTCACAGTTCATATTTATAGGCTGCGTTCCGTTTCATGCATTATGCACATAATGTATCATTTTATCTTTCTTTAATATTCGGTGAACAACAAGGATAAAATGATGTATCATACGCATTATGTGTGAACGCATCTATAGGCTAACATATAGCATATAGACTGTACTGATGAGACCAACGAAATCACGTGAGATTCTACCCTAATAAATACGAATATATATAATATTATATATTGTAGGTATATAATTAATAATTATATATACCTCTATATATAATAATATATATACATACACATTTTTTTAGCCTATTCCTTTACTAAAAAATAGAATTTTGATATATTTTTTACATTTATTAAAAAATTCTGCACATAACATTCTATTAGTGTCAAGAAAAAAAGTAACGAAAAAGTAACGATTCGTTATATTTTGAGTAATAATAACGGTAACGAGTTACTTTTGCAAATCAATAACGAGTAGCGGGAACGAGTTATTTTTTTAGGAAAAAGAACGGTAACCTCAACGAGTTATTTTTATGAGGTAACGTTGCCAAGCCTGATAGGATGTATAATCTATTACTGAACACAGTATGATTCTTAATTTTCCTAACTCGTGACCTATAATGAATATTTACTGACTGAACTAACGGAATATCTATCAATCACCGAGTTTCGGAGAAATATATTCTAATCGTGAATTAATATCAATCGTTAATTTTCTTCTTAATTATGTGCCCTCGCACGTAAATATAGAAGAAACCATATATTTACATGTACGTGAATTTTCGGCATACCTTTAAAGGATTTCTTCTTTCTACCTATCAGATTGAGTAAGATGATACCTATCTTACCTTTCGTTAATTCTGATCACATATTCTGACTATATTGCAGCCATGAGATCGAAGAAGAAGATATACCCTTCTATACCGGTTCATATAATCAATGCCAGCGTAGTTTTCTACGCTCATTAATACGAGAAGGTACGATCGTTTGTAAAATCCATTGTGTGTCGTATAAATTGCGAAAGATAAATGCAAATGTTCATTAAAATGTAATATAATTGACATTCGCGTGATTTATTCTTGTAATTTATTCGTATAATATACATATTCGTGTGAAATATTCGCGTGAGATATTTACATAAGTTATCTGTGTAATTTCTTGATATATCTAATATTGCACGTAACAATTTAGAAAATATATGAAAAAGAGCATGTATAGAAACTGACCAATATAAAAAATATAGACTATTTTCCATAAAATGAAGTTGTAAAATATGACAAAGAAATTGTAATTGTTTCAAAAATAATAGACAAATTTTTCTTCCAAACAAATTTATAAGAACTTTGTAATTTATATATATTCGTATTTATTCAAACTGTATTGTAAGCCCGTATTCACAATTGCAATTTTAATCTCAACGAGTATTCATCAGGTGAGGTGTTCACAATGAATGATACGAGATCCATGGTGACTTGTATGACAACCACTATTGTGTGTATTGTCCGCATATATTTATCTTCCGCGCTATATAATTTATATAAGAATAATATAATACATATTTTTTCACATTTTTATACGAATATTATTTTGTTTTTTATATTTTATACTAAATATAGGTATCGCTCATTTTTTGTACCAAAATTATTTTAATCTTTACAGGAAAAGTAACATTGGAGCAATATCAAATTTTAAAGCAAGAAATATGATTTTAAAAATAAACCCTTGTTCTATAAAAGTTAAATATGAGAAATTAATGAATATAAAAAGACTCTTCTGAGATAATTTGAAATTACTAAGATTAAAAAATGAACTTTAAGAATCTTTTGCAGGATGATAGGTGCAATATTTATTATATATGATGTGAGAACACATCAAAAACACTTGTTGTTCCTTTATACACAGAAAAATAAATATTGCACCTACTCCATCTCCCCTGCAAGACTCTTAAAGTCCATTTTTTAATCTTAGTAATTTGAAATATGAGATATACTTTAAAATGAATTGTTTTAATGTAACATATAGTAAAATTAAAATAAAAACTTTCTCACTCACCGATCCGATGCAAACAGGCGGAGTTATTTAGTTACGTAGCTACGATGATACTATGACATATAAAAATAAGATACCAATTAAAGATGAGCTCAAAATAAAATGCGATCAATTAAAAAAATTCTTTTAGATGCACTGAATTTTTTATTCATCTTTCAATATTAAATATTTTAGTAAACTACATACAATACACTCATCCTTCATTTTACACCGAGTTTTCTTTCCTGTAATTTTTTTTACACAATTGAGAATTAATTAATCACGTAAATATGGAGTCTGTTAGTACAAAAAGGAATGTACAAGAGAAAAGCCCGTGTATATAAAAATCTTTATTTCATATATTTGCAAAAATAATACTAACAATAAAAGTATAAAAAATTCCGCGTAAACAGAGATTATTTTTACCATATATAAAAAATGTGCATAAAAAGTACAGCGTAAATTGAAGCATAAGTGCATAACATAATTATCTATTTTCCGAAAAAACCTTTGGAAGAATAAACTTTTATAAAATTTTAGATGCTCTGTTTCTAACTATCAAATTATCGAAATAAAAAACGGTTCGAATAATGAGAAAGAAATATTAATTTTATACAGGCAAAAAATAATGCTCACCCCGAGGTTGCTCCGTCAATACTCGATGCCTCTCCCAGACCTCCTCCTCCTCCTCTCAGAATTGGATTGTCGTTCTTTTGCACAAAACACTCGCGAAAAATACTCACGGATAATTTACTACAATCGCGCGCGGACTAATTATTATTAACAAAATCTTTCGCGTGACACTACGGCATTACAAGTTTACAAAACCCATATAGGAATGGGATTCGTGAAAAGTCCATTAGTCCGATACTTTCAACGGCACTCCCGAAGCAAACGCGCGACTCGACAAACCGGCTGCGGTTCGTTTACTTTCAATTAAATCGGCGATGAGGGTACGTTAGCTTCCCCGTCGTTGGAGTTTTACACGGAGAGAACGATTTCGATCAAGTATTTAAAAATTTATTAGCTAGATAAATAATTTAGATAGATCTGAAAATTTTTGGATACTTTAGAAAAATCGCTCTTTTCGTGTATACTCTTAGGGTACTGAGCCCTCCCACCTCGTCAAGGTCGTACCCGTGGGAGGGGATATTATATGAAATATAATATATGCATACTTTGTCTATATTAATACACAATTATTTGTTCATATTTAAAAATAAATATCAAGTACACGCTAGTTCGTCATAACTGCGAAACAAATTCAAGACAGAAGAAATGTATAATAAAACATGATCTCTTATAGTATAGTAAAACATAATTAGGATATCAAACAGGACAAAAATTAAAAAGAGAAATATTTCTTCCATTACAGATTTACTATTGTCGGCAAACAACTGTAAAGTTATGGCTCGATTTATATATGCACATGTCGATCATGCAAACGAAAAATTAATTAAATTATTATTAATTACACAAATTAAAAACCATGAAAGAATACATTCGAATTCAAGTATCTTTCGAAAGATAATTATTACTATTAATTTGGTTATTTCGATCATCTCTAAACAAAGCTTTACAAATAAACAAGACGTTTGCTGAACAATGAACAATAAACGTTTTGACATATTTACGAGTTATGTAAATGAATTATGTAACTGTTAATGAAAGGAATAATGTATTCTCTAATATTTTTATCGTGACATATTTTGCGGTGTGACAGTATTACATACGAAATGGCAAGGTTGGTTGCCTATCTGTTCGAGTGTTGAAATGGTAATGGGACCGCAGTGATCTTCTTTGGAAAAAAGCTGTGGAAAAATTACGGAAAGAAAGATTTTGCTAATTGACCGATTGACTGACTGACTGACTGTCTGATGATTGACTAATATCTACACTGTGGCGGGTACGAACTGTTACGCGATTGTGCAGCGTCAGTAATATATAAACATAATAACGATAACGTTATGTTACAGTGTTACAGAAATAATATGTCACATGTAGTGCCTATTCATCGAAATGTAAGGAATGTAATATTCCGCCAAATGTTCCGTCCTTTATTTCGATGAATAGACTATTATCGCATTCGTGTGCTACTTTGTGGACTTGCGTCAGCATTGTCCAAGATAACAATTCTATTGAAGCGCCTTTAAATGGAAACTCTTATCATTTATAATTTGACAGGTATACAATTTTATTGATATGTAGTACATAGGTAAATGTATATATAGAAATTTAACGTGTATAATTGAAGAAAAAAGTTTATATCCATTTTGATAAAAAATGTATTAATATACATGGATTCATATATTGTTAGTTTCTTTAATAATTTTATGTGAAAAAAAAATTAACATAATTTTAATACATCAAAAATTGTCTCTGTGAAGTTAGCACCTCAACTTTAAAAATCGGAAATTTTAATAACAGTATTGTGCTTGCACCCGTAATAGTTCTAGAGTTCCTGATAGGTTTCATCAATAGTACTGTTGATTTGGGCCAAAAATTTTAAAAAATAAAAATATGCGGTGCTAACTTCGCGTGGTACCGCAAGATTTGAAAAAGCCGATTTTTATGACGGAATCTCACAGTACTCGAAGAGTACTACAGTTCCTGATCGATTATAACAATAGTACCGGCCATTAAATATTTTTAAATAAATTTTTAAAAAAAGAGCTCGCACTTTAATTTTCAAAAAAATTATTTTTTTTTGCGTCATTTTGTAGTACTCGAAGAGTATCGAAAAATTGTTTAAACATATTAAAAAGGTGGGTAGTGTCACTAAAACCGATCAGGAACTGTAGTACTCTTCGAGTACTACAAAATGGCGCAAAAAAAATAATTTTTTTGAAAGTTGTGGTGCGAGCTCTTTTTTTAAAAATTTATTTAAAAATATTTAATGGCCGATACTATTGTTATAATCGATCTGGAACTGTAGTACTCTTCGAGTACTGTGAGATTCCGTCATAAAAATCGGCTTTTTCAAATCTTGCGGTGCCACGCGAAGTTAGCACCGCATATTTTTATTTGTTAAAATTTTTGACCTAAATTAACAGTACTATTGATGAAACCTATCAGGAACTCTAGAACTATTGCGGGTGCAAGCAGTACTGTTATTAAAATTTCCGATTTTTAAAGTTGAGGTGCTAACTTCACAGAGACTCAAGAATTGTGATTATAATAAAACTAAATTATTTTTTGTAAAGTTAAAATGCACAATACAAATAAGAAATACAATTGTATTGAAGACAATAAATGAGCTTTCTTAATAATCGTTGAGATTCATTCCGCCGAGATACATATCCATATTTATTTGATGGATTTATTCGAAGATTTATTATAATTCTATATCTTAGACACTTTAATTAAATAAAAAATTATTAATGTAATTAAATATTTGCGATCGTTTTGGCATGACAATCATTGTATTTTAAGACACTTATGAAATACACAAAATATCGATTAAAGGATTGAATTGTTTGCCAACCGAAGTAATATTTCAATATCTTATTAAATTCAAGTTAAATATATATCTCCTTTTCGTATTTCAAATAATTTAAATTATTAATATAAACGCGATACATACAGCATTATTGTAGGATTATTCGCAATTTGATTCTTTCGTATATTACGTGCCTTGCTCTCAACTTGAAAAATAGCGAATTTATATTTAATCCGACAAATTCCAAGTACGTGAGATAACTTTAAATATGCAGAAGTATAACTGTATCACATGTGAATATTAAAAAATAATAATTTAAGGTTCTTGTCATTTAGCGTTACAACGCGTTACATTTTTGAAACATTCCATATTTTATTAAATTCGTACCGAATATGTTATACTTATTCAAATTCTTAATATGAATTATAAATGACGAATATATCATGGTATTCTAGCAGATTATTCGCGTTCAGCATATTTATCTTGCATCCAACTTGAAAATAGCAAAATTAATGTGTGATGTGAGATCATTTTATACAGAAATAAAAGTACGTAAAAAGCCGTCGTTGCGATACACTTATAAACCATTTCTTATTAAGAAAATATAGAATTTTATTAATCGAGCAGATTAATTAGTTCTATTTCACATATAATGATTGTATTTAAAGAATAATAGGACACACGCACAGCGGCTCACGAAACTGTCTATTTGTTCTTTAATTTAACATTAAAAATGCTTAAATGTATGGATTTCTTTATCGTAATCAATCGTTTGAATACCAAATGCTTCGAAACATTGCTAAATGAACTGTAATCATAAGTCCACACCAAGTATTCTGCTTATTACATTTAAAATTAATTTTCATGCATATATTTATCATCGAATATTAATTAATTAATTCTTTTAGTGTACACATAATTTAAAGAAAAAGATTTATCTTGTTTGATCATTCATTAATTTATGTAAATTGACTTTTGACTGTTACTTTCGTAATTTTGAAACTTTCGAAAAAATCAAATTTTATGTAAATTATATAAATTTTATCCGAATTATTTAGTCTATTCGTCTTCCATAATTTAAAATATTAAAATTACTTTCAAATTAGCAAAAAGGCCACATTACGGTATGAAATATATTCGAATTTAACCATTCAGCACCACTCTAAAATTTTCGATTATAGTTTACACTGGTTTACACTCTGGGTTGTTGAGGGAAACAGCATATATCATATTTTTTTAAGGTTTCGAACTACATAAAAATCTGAAAAAATCCTTGTGCACTTGTAAAATGTTTAATAATAAGTTTTGACTATAATAAAAACTGGACCATATTTTATTTCTAACTAACTATATTTTATTTATTTTTTACATATTGAAATCTGAAGAATTTTCAGAAAACGTGTTATCGAAACTGTGCACTTTTAAAGCACAAAGTGATGCTGGAGAGTTAAGCATTAATAAATTATAAAATCGTACTATGTATTTATCTTACCGTTACAAAATATTTAATATTTTATATAAGCTAAACGATATTTTAATAAAATATAAATTTACATACGCCAAATACCTCTTCTATTGTATAATATATTTTAAGTTAATTTGATTAAACGGGTTACCGTTACATATCAGATGTAAATAATTAGAGAGTAAAATTTAGCTAGAATCGGAAAATATTAAAAACATTTAATTTTATTATCTCTTAATCATTTATGTTAAATACTTTTACATTCGGAAATAAATAAAATGATAAAATATTAATAAATGAAGACGTTTCTCTCTCCCTCTCTCTCTCTCTCTCTCTCTCTCTCTCTCTTCATTTTAATATAAATCATATAACATTGTCAAATACAGTCACGTATGTACTAATTACCAGAATATGACTATTGCACGGAACTTTTGACATTAATCATGTGATGCTAATATTACATAAAATATTATTAATAAACATTCATTTATTACACATGGCTTTTCGTTACTCGAATTATTTATCTAGTGATTCATTTATTATTCCGCGGTCTTAATTTATTACTCCTACGAAATATTTAATGCATCGTAAAATAAACGTGTACTGAATATTGTTTACATGAAAACAATGGTTTTACTGAAATATTTGAACATTTAAAATTTAGTTAGATATATATCTAAAAGTAATTTTAATGGATCATAAAAATAATTATGTAAGAAACTCAAATATAATGATCATTATATTTGAGTTTCTTACATAATTATTTTTATCTTATTTTAAGATTTGTATACAGTTATATTTTTAAGTTCTTCAGTCGCTGTTTCTGTGTATTTCTCGCACTTTAAATTAATTTCTGTGAGTTTAACTTAAAATATGATGATTATGAAACGCATATGATTTGAACTAAAAGTTATTAAAAATTTTGAGCATTGAAGCAGAGCAAAAATCAATTGCAAACGTTCTATCGAATAAATATAGTTTCTATACAAAGAAATAAAGATACCTACGGAAGAGATCTACAAATATAAAAGAAACAGAAACGAATAAGAGAAATTGAAGAAGATGAGAAGAAAATATCAAATGGTTGCGCGACATTCAGAGAAAGGTAAATGCATGCCCTGCACTGTTACAAAACGTTGCGTACAGTAGCTATACGACTGCTTTTCAGCGGCGATACAGGATCAACGATACGAAGACGAAATAGGAAAAGGAAATAAGGAAGATGAAAGAGAGAATCGGTCGAGTCGATCGCAATAAAAGGAGCGATATAACGCAAGATAAAGCGCGAAGGTCCATGGAACAGAAGTCGTGTTCTAAGCGAAACAAGGAACGGCAAGCTCCGAAAATAACGGCGAGGGTGGAAAGAAAAGATTCGTGCATGAGGGGTGGGGTGGAAAAACGTGCGTCTCTCGCCGTAGTCGTCGTCGTTTGGGTTGGCTTCTGTCGCGCGAACGAAATTGCGGCTGTTTATCTAACCCAACCGACAGAAATTCCATTTCATCTTGCGTCTCGCATTTACCGCGCTGCGTTCTCTCCTTATCCACTACCAGAGATATCGCTGTCTCACACTCCTTTTCCTTTTCCGCCCCTCTAAGCCGTCCTTCGTAACTTTTTCTCACTGACTCTTATTTATTTCATTCGCGCCATTCTCACCGTGTACGCGACTTATCCGCATCTCCCATCGGACCGCAGTTCACGGAGATAAGGCGCGCCCGGGGGAGAGCAGCGTACGTACCTTCACCAACCCTCTAATACGCCATACTGTGAGTGGCTTTTCGCATCACACACAGTCGTTCCCTCCTGACCATCGGTCCACGTCTATCCGAAGACGGACTGCGTCATCTGAATGCGCGACTTGCCGTTTACCGCCGGATGCTGTCTTCCGTTGATAAGAGCCTTTCTTACCTTCATGTTGCACGAAGTATCATTTATGATACATATCGTAAGCTTGACGAGAATTTAGCATGCAGCTTCAGAATATTTGCACGTTTTGCACATTTTGTTACATTTTCTTGTTTGAATTTACTTTTTAGTTTTTTTAAATCCGCCAATTTAGTGAATGTAATTATTTTATACAGAGCGCTATTATAATACTTTTCTCAGAACAGACGTAGAAAACCTAAAAAAAAATTATTACTAACTTTACATTGTTGTAAAGACATTATTTCGTTATAGTTTGTGTTTTCCTGCTAGTAGAACATAATATTCTCATTCCAAGTCTACAAAATATTATATTTTTGCTTCTCACCATAAAAGAGATATTTTGCTTTTCAATAAGAGAGCCTCACGAGTGTTTTTTTCAGTGCACATAATGCACTCATTTTTAGATGCAATAACCTGGCAAGATTGGTCATCGAGTTGGATGTTGCTTCCATAATAATTTAGCATTTTAATTTATATTTATAATTACGCCAAATTTTTTCTGATTCACTTAATGTTCAACATCCATCGAAGAAAAAACATGTTACTTCCTAATAGTAATTCTTAACATATGTCACTTTTATCATTTTATTTCACAACTCTTAAAAAAACCAACCTGTTTTAGTTTTTTCTGAAATTAAGTTCATTTTTGATGAATGATAAGATGATGCTATCTGATTCGTTTATGATAATAACTTGAAAATTACGATTTTTAATTGTATCCTTTTTTAAATAAGGGAATGCGACGTCTTGTTAAAAATTGATGCTATAGCACAGCATGCATAGTGTATAATGCTACTTAAATATCATACATGTATTAATTATAACAAATTATTTCCGAACTATGCGCGACAAACATTATATAATCGCAAATCTACGTATAGATTAATAACTATCTTATCTAGGCAGTGAATATAATAATATCTATTCCATACGCGAATTTGTCGTCGCGCTCAGTTTGATCAATAACAAGTCCCGGTTTTCGCAACTGTCGTGAAATCGCGGACGAATGACCCCACCATCCCAATCGTAAAAGCAATATCTATCGACAATAGAGAAAATAAAGTTTTCGCGGCCCAAAGTTCTCGCATCCGCGTGACTCCACGAACAAGAAATTTACTCTAGATTTTGTTTTGAGGTTTTGCGAACGCGACTTACCGCGAGAGCGCAATAGCATCGCGGATTATGCCGCTTTTTGGGTATCGCCAACTGGTTGTGTGCTCTTCTGCTTATAATACGGATTATACGGCGGAGCAATCCGGAGCAATCGGCTTATTTCCTTCTTTCGTATTGTAGCGACGCGACGCGCGTGACTTAAAATTATCGAGGAACATATCCTTGCGTGATATTCGACTGTACGGTGAACTTATATTCATTTCTATTTCGGCGTTGATTCTTATATGGAGTATAAGCTAACGTGTGAACCAGTTATATTTCTAAACAGTCCTCATTTTCAAAGCATAAAAGCATTTAAAAATATTTAGCTACCTCTGTTCCGTGGTGTAATTTATGTCCCAGTCATCACGATACTCGCACTTTCAAGCGTGCGTAATTTATTCTGGAACTAGGGTATGTAATATGTACGTGTGAGAAACTCCGGTACGCTAAAGTATTATGGCTAATGAATGCCTCTTGCGATAAATATTTCACAATGTTTCTTCATGCCGACATTTTATATTTCTTTCATCACGATTTCTTGTAAAATAATTTCTGCCGTGTGAAATATAAATAATGACAAAAGGAATACTCATAATTAATCCAAATTTTTAGGAAGTTTTATCATTATCTAATATTAATTCTACTTATCAAATAAAATAATATCACAATATTAGTACGTTTATAACATTATATTTTATAATGTTTAACGGTAATTTATTGGAATAATAATTTAGGGTTTTATCAAAGTTAGAAAGTTGTTGGTTGTTGCGTTAATGAAATTTCGATTTCGGTGGAGAGTAGAATCCCTATATCGAATATACAGAGCTAGTCGAAAGAGGATAATGTATAATTTATGACTATACAATATACTATATAGTAAATAAACAGCGGTCGATAAAAGCATTAATATTGGAATCATGAAACGTGATGTCGTTCGTAATTTACAAAATTTTCACAGCGATGATAAACTTTCTTTTACAATAGATTTATGATAAAATGATCATTATTTAAATATTGCAAAATAAAATATGTCGGAATTTTATTAATTAATTTCATTAACTTGATAAATATTTTCATGAAATCTTTTTTCCTTTTACTTATAATAATGATGTTGCTTACAATCAGAGGCGTCGACTTAGGATGTTATCAAAAGTGTGGAGTAACGGGAGAGTGAGGGAGGGTGACAGGGGCGGCTAGAGCCTTCAATGATACAAGAGCAACCATAACAAGGATTATCTCACCGATCGGATCCGGGAGTGAGATAAGCATACACTACATGATTAGATTTGAACGTTACTTTCATTTTTGCAACATTTCAATTATATGGACTCACAACCAGTTTGGTATATTTATATATATAATTTATATATATATATATATCATATATAATATATATATCTCTATATATATATGTATGTAACATGTTAGACTTCATATCTGCAATCAATTTTTATTTTAAATAAAATATTAATTATAGAAAATTATTATTTCATCAAAGAATAATTTATACATTCTTTGGATTTTCAAGTGTGAAAAATACTTCACATACAAAAAAAGATCATTCTACTATTAAGAAAATAATTACTAAGTTTATTTTCTTGTCAAGCAACAATTACTTTCAACAAAGACTATTTTCTTAATAGTCTTAAAATATGCTTATATCATATAACCTTTAGGAAAAAAACTCATTATCATATATACTTATATAAAACACAACTTTTTAAACTTTTTCGAAAAATATAAAATTTAAAAAAAGTTTTTATATATAATAAGCAAATTGAAAATTGGTTTTAATTTATTAATCTCTCTCTCTCTCTCTTCCTCTCTCTCTCTCTCTCTCTCTCTCTCTCTCTCGATTAAAGTATTCAATTTATTAGGGGATTTAGAGTATATTTAAAATTTTTATGCTTTTGATGAAATTAATAAATTTGTAGGTATATTAACTTTTGAAATACTTGAAGCAAGAAAATAATTTTAAAAACAGTAAAAATACAGTACTTTTTTTTGGTATATAGAATGTAATTTAATAAAGAAAATAAATACGAAACGAGGCTTTCGCCCTTATCAGTCTCTTTTATCTCGTACGTGCGTGCGTGCGTGAGGGTGTGTGTGTGTGTGTGTGTGTGTGTGCGCGCGCATGTGTAGATACATACTATTATATATAATGATCTAATGATATGCGCTCTTATTAATGTTTTAGCAACTAGATGATTTATTGTGGTTAACGCCCTTAGAGAGAAATCTAAGGATGTACCAGAAAAGCTCTAGAGCTTCCATTTGTCGCTCGCGTAATAATGGCTCGTGACTCCTCGATTTAATGCCAAGTGAAAATTCTTTAACAGTTAAAATGCATTTAAAAAATTTAAAAAAGCATCGTTTCTATTATATAGCTGCTAGATAATAGAAGTATCATAATTATTTTCAATAAAGTAATAGACCATATATTTGATTAGGGATTAACAACCCTGAATATCATATCTTGCATGAGCTTAAAATTATAAACCATTTATATATAGTTTACTGAATAAATTATAACAAATCGTTATTATTTTGTGCATTGTGAATCGCGCTATACTTTCATTCAGGCCATTTAGTTCTTTATTATCAGTTTGTTTTTCAAGTTGAGGATTCAGAATAACATTAGTATACGTTCGGTTTAATGTATTTATGTTTGATTTTGGTAATAGTAGAATGTTATTATCAGTTTTAGATATCAGTTTATAAAGAAGTATAACACTTTTGGTATTATTTGTTGCTTAGAATATTTTATATTAATAAACATATCGTGGGTGCAAACATGATACGTATTATTCATGTATAGTTGGAGTGATTTACGCAAATACATTAATATTAACGATACACGTAATTACGTACATGCCACGATAATTGACAATAAACACTAGCGCTCTATGCATGTGATGAAATTCCGCGTTTACTTACGCATAACGATTAATGGCCGTATATATTGTCGTTCATTAAAGTTTAACGAAACGCTGTACCCAATATTAAACGTTATTTGATGCAAACTGTGGTAGTGTTGTATACACAAGACTGTAGAAATAATGTTGTATGTTTACATTCAATGATTGCGACATAAGGAATAAAAAGGTTTAATGAATTGTACACACACACATCTCGAGATATTTTTTTAAACATGAATGCGTAGACCGTATATACTTAATTGTATTTGTTGTATCTAAGTCTCTACTATATATATAAAACTGTCATTTAATGACACAATAGTATTTTATGACACAAAAATTGCAACTAACAATTTAAATTGTATGTTTTGTTATTTCCATTATCATAGATATACTGTAAATAGTAGATAACATTTCAAGATCAAAATGGTGTGGAAGGTTAGTATTATTATTTATGTGTATTTAATTAATTTATGTAGATTTTTATTTTACCAAAATAAAACAAGCTCTCTATCCAGTAATTTCAGATATGATATATTTATCATGCAGTTTTTTTATCTTCAGCGTATTAAAAAATTATTTTAAGATAAAAATACTAAATGTTCGGTATTTTCTGATAGAAGAATCTAATCTAAAGTATCGTTCTATGATTGGTAATAAACGTCATAAATTGAAATTAAGTTTTACATTATTATAATACGATTTTAAACTTTAGCAAACGTACCTACATTCGCGAAATACAACTGTCTCTCTCTCCTATATCTATTTATTCTCTTTGATCTATTTTTGCCTATTTACTTAATCAACGTGGGACTTGCCGCAGAGTGACGTTCTCCATCCTGGCGGGCAACGAGATAAAAATTGTCGTTTTACCGACGCCGAGCTTTAAGAATAACAGCAGCGGGTTTGAAAGACGTTTAACGCCGGTCGAGCCCCATTAATCTCTCAAGCGCTGTTAGTCGGCTGCATAAAAATATGGCGACACGACGGCAGCATGAATAAAAATCCGGGCTTTATCCTTACGCCATTCTCTCGACGTTCCCCTTTTTCGCCATGTCGTTTTGCATAAAATGGCGCCATGTCCCACTGTTGTAGGATTGTATCGCATTGTAGCCCGCTGTTTATAACTCGTTATATTAAAACCCGTTCTTCCGAGAATGGTTTAGAACGGTCATGGGAACGGTCATCGTGGTTGCGACGTTTCCGTTGTTAATCTGGTATCATCGTGAAACCGTTGTAACCATCTCTCTCTCTCTCTCTTTCACCAAGGTAGCGTCCCACGTCTGATATCCGGTCGATTAATGTTCAGCCATGAAAGCTTCGAAGCTACCGCAAGCGAATATTAATCTTTTTTTTTTTACCGCTGCGCTATATCTTCTTCAGCATTCAAGACGGAGAGCCGATGGGATTTTGCCAACATGGACGTAGCGACAAAACGAGTTAAAATAGCTATTCAAATTTTAAGTGACATAAACGATATTTTGTTACTGCTCTGTTTGTTACAGCGGATAATAAACTGTACGGACCGGTGGCTTGTGAACAACGGTATTAGTTTCTTTATGTATATCCTTCAATTAATGTAACAAATTACGCACACTCTACAAATTCAGTATAGTTATAAAAAAAACTGCAGCAATTTTCAATATATAGCTACGTCCATCGGATATAAATTTTATAATTCTTAGTACATACAATAGATTAAAATAAAATACAACAAAATTTCTTAACAATTTTATTTGTTAATAATCAATATTTAATATTTTATTACGTTTCCCCTTTGTTTTATAATTTCTGCAAATTTTTTTGATAAACTCTTTACTAGTTTTTTGTAAGTGGATTTCATTATTTGTTCCCATTTCTTCATACTTGAAATTTGTAAGTCTTGTTTTGAAGTGAATTTTTGATTAAAGATCTTGTTCCTTAAGTAAACCCATAAATGTTCCGTCGGATCAATATTGAAACTTTGTGGAGAAACCAATCCATATACATACATATAACATACATATATACACATAACGTTGACCTTATTTTTTAAAACTATGGCATACTAGTATGATATTTACATCAATAATTACACAATAAATTTCAAAAAAGTTTGAATGAACCTCAATTAATTTTAAGAAATTAAGAAAAAGCAATTCATCATTTAAAAAAAACGTTAATTAATAAAGTTTAATAATTTTGGACACGATAATACAACATAATTATCATTTAAAGAAATCTTTTTTTATTTTGCAAATCTACTTTGACATTTATTAAAATTTTTGACATAAAAAGATCCTTTTAAAGATTACTTAAATATTAAAAGCTATAATGTTCAATATAATCGAGATAGATAATGCATTGTTAATCGTAATTTAATCCCTTTTCTTTTTACAATTTGTACCTAATTTTTTCTCTTACTCTATTTTTCTTATTTAAATCGCATTATTTAATCGTTTGCGGTCTTTGCTAATACCAACAAATGCGCAAAAGAATTGGCGTCTTTACAACTTGAATCATGCAAAAGCGTCAGTGCTATGGACCAGTGCAGTGGTGAGCACGTCGTAGCGACGTCAGGAGAAACGATTTAGTGCCAGCCTTGGCGCAAAGCGAGCTTAACGCCGTGGCGGATCTCAATAAAATCGCGGAGCAGTAAATAACTTAACGACGATCCGCAGCCGGACTGCTCCCACGAGGACACAACGGGGAGTTTCCGGGCCAACTTTCCGGCAAGTTCGACGTGTCGTTGTAACTACGTACCATCCGGGTAGTAGATATTACGAACCGCACGGATGTAGGAGCGACAAGCGTACTCCGCAGCATCCGTGAGTGCAGCTGGCTCTCGATATTTCTCTCGCGTCGTTCGCGATGCGGCTGAGCATCACGACGTTTTTTTACGGCGGGATTTATGGAAGATGGTCTGTTACTATCCGCGGTTTATCTCCGTTTAACTTGGTTGATACAACAGCGGGAAACGTTATTCCGCATATACTCGCAATACGCACAACAGTCCTCCTATGTATTATTATGGATTAATGGTCCATTTCTGTCCACTCAGTCAAGAAGGCGAATATTCCAAATGGTTGTCAGATCCTTAAATGTATTTCCTCCGTTGCTTCGTCCACAGTCAGTTATAAATAAGGAGAATTATATTAAAGCAACGAGCGTAAAGTGTACGCGAGCTATAAGTAAGATAAAGTCTAAGTACATTATTCAAATCTATATTTTATAGAATATATTTAAAAATATTTACAAGTATTTAGAATTAATTATGTGCACTTGTAATTATAATAAATTTCATAATTGTATAAAATATTTTATAAGATAAAATGACAGTTTAATAAGATTAAATAATTTTTTAGTTTTTCTAAAAACGGTTCTCTAATACGTCTCTTATTAATTAACAATTATCGATTCCGTTGAATCTAATCAATGTAATTTAATTAAAATTTATTGATTCCAAAAAAGTAATTCAGTTAAATTAAAAAATAAAATTTGGAAGTATAGCACAATATTATCAATATTAATCCTTCGTTCGACTACTTTTTAGCACAAATAAAATTTCACTCCCAACTTTTTGCTTAAAAATTAATTTTATTTAATAAACATTTGAGTTAAAAAAAACTATTTGGTAATGTAATAGAAATGTTGAAAAGCGAATATTTCCGCATTTCATGAAAGAACAGTAAAAAAAACTTAGGCTGAAAACATCCAGATCATAGGTGAAGGGAGTAAAAATATTATTGCAAACGGAAGGTTAAATAATTTCCAAATTAAATTAATTTAATTGGCTATTGGGAATTCGAAAATCTATTGCCGTCGTACTCGGCCAAAAGGTGTCTAGTCGGTTCATATGAATATAATATATTCTTTCGGAAAGAATGCGTTAAGCACAGAGTATAAGCATAAAGCAGACAGAGAGAAATGAAGCCGGAGGAAAAAAGTTGTGCTGTCGCGCAAATTCCGTGAGGCGGACGGATAGCGTGGCAAAATAGCGGCATGGGGTGCAGTAGTGGGGTAAGAAATCCGTTGTACGTGTTAATGATTCTTTTTACGCGGACAAACGACCGTGGGCGATAAATGCCGGGAAGGGTGGACAGAACCGCCCCGGGCATAGCGGGTGGCAGGCGGAAATGGGGGATGTCCATGAATAATGATCCACTGAGCTAAGTGCCATTGCGAGATACTTTTTAATCCCTATCACCGGTTTCCTCGACTGTGCATGTTCGGCACACGATTAGATGCAGATGGGAAAGTAAATGTGTTTTGCAAATGATCGTTTTCGTCGTAGCAAAACTGACATTGCAAGCGACTTGTCGTTTTTCCTTGTCTTTCATCGTGACATGACGGTATACGATTTTGTATAATACAATTCTTCATATTTTTTAAATCAGGATTATTTATAAGTTAATTGTTGTCGGAGTTATTTGTAAGAGAGTTTTATTTATGAATCTTTTCTTTTACTTATATAATTTCGGTAACTCCTAAAACAATTGTGGTATTGTCTTACACTAGTTTTAAGGATAAAAAAAATTCATGATCAAAAATAGGGAAAAGTATAATAATACGTAATCTTTATAAAATTAATTATAAAATACATATATTGAATATTTAAATATAGAAAAGTAATAGATTATTTATAGATATTGTAATCATATTAATTTTGATAACTTTAAGTATATCTTTGTTTGCATATGTAAATGTAGATAAAGATTTAGTAATAAGCTTGCGTGAAAATCACATCGTAAAAAGTGAATTAAAAAAAATCGCAAATTACAAGTTCACTTTATGCTGTTTGTTGTACACACTAGAAACGTGTTGTACACACGTACATACTAGAAAAATATTGAAAAATTGGAATTTTTCATAAAACATCTAGATATCTCCGAATGAATACGAAGCATATATTGTGTGTATCATCCAATAATTAAAAGCAGAACTTTTAATTAATATTTTTAACAACTTTTTACGAAGCAAACGCATATAAATATGTTCGTCACACCTCGAATTTATATAACAGATATGTTTACTGAACAGAGTATTTTTAATTAAATTAATTTTTCTCGGCCATATTTTGTCCCGCGACTATTTTTGCTTGATTTCTGAAGTTTGAAATTTGTCGAAATAAAAAAGTTTAATGTATAATCAATTGTACAGGTGATGACAGCTTAGATTTCTTTTCTTGACGGCATAAACTGTGAGAGGTTGTTTTTATCATTTTTCTATGTTATTAAGATTTTTATGTTTACCATATAGGTGTAGACAAGAAGGTTTAAAAATAATTAGGGTTAAGAGACCAATAAGACAACGAATCTAAGTAAAAGAAATGGCAGCACTAGAACGTGAATCTAAATTTGGCAACGCTGAGGCGTCTCTTTTTTTATCCCTAATCATGAACGTTCTACACAAGAATATTGTATCGCTCATATATTTTAACTATTTTTACAATAATAGTACATTTGAAAATAAGTGAATACATATATTCTTTCGATAGTCTATTATCCTCACATTAACGACTCACAGATGAAATTTTCCACCCGCTTGTAACTTTTTTCTTCATGTTTCGATTAAGTATTTTTTTCCCTTGGGCACATAAACGTAATAAATACTTTGTAAATCATTGTTATTTGTGTCTATATATAACATACAAGAATGTACAATAAATGTAAATGCGTAGTATCACGTTAAACAAATCAAACGATCGCTTTGCTCTTGAAACTACAGTGAATACTTCATGAATTCTGTATATGAAAAGTGCTTTCTACCGAGAACATAGAAGAATATTTTTAGAATACACTTTGTTTGAGAGTCATCGAGTGATATTTTACTTTTTCTGACTTCCTTCTCTTGACATTTCCTCTAGAATTTCTCAGCGTGTGCATTTGTCGCGATTGTTCTCTCAGCTCGAAGAGCACGTATGTTTCTGAAATGTTTTGATCTCAGGATCGTGTCTATTTGCCATTTGACAAACTCAGTTACTATATCAAAAACTTTATTTACGAAGACATGTGCGAAAAAAAGATTGATTGTTTAGATCCATTTTGTAAGAATTCTTTAATCTTTACAGAATATGTAAAAGCTTCTATAGTGATACTAAAATATATGTCATATCTTAAAACAAAAGGTACAATAAAATATAAAGAATATAATAAACTTTGTAAAAAATATTTTATTAAAAAAAAGAACTATCTTTGTAAGATTTTAAAAATAAATCTCCTGTTTAAATGTTAATCTTACTTTTCTCATCATAATTATATATTCTCTAAATTAGTAAATATTGAAACTCTGTATATCTGTCTAATATGTTATCTTATTTTACAATAATTACAAAATACTGTTTTGTCCTTCCAAAATTACAACCATTAACCAACGTTTATGAGTAAATTTGATTTTATTATCTTGTTTTGGGAGAGAACATAGTTCCTGCAGATTGCTATTGGTAGCAAAATATACGATCACGATCCTGATCCTAAAATAGATTTCTCTCAATGTATTTGCTGGAGCACGTGCTTTGCATCGATGTATTTCCGCGTAAATTCGACATACGTCTCCTATGAGATTTCCGGTTTACTTTACTTTTGTCGATATACTGAGAAATTTGCTTTATTTTTTAAAAGTTTCCTTTTATGAGAGCTAAACCTCGAACATCTGCTGACATATTGAAATTGAATTTAGATACATTCCTTCTCCTTTCAGACAACGAGCAAAGAAGAAACATGTTTTATAGTTTAAAACATTCTTTTGTTTTCTTATTCACATACATTTGAGATATTAAATTTTTACTTTTTGAAATGCAAAAAAAATGTTTTCCAGAAATTATATTATAAGTATCATATGTGGTTGAGCGAATTACCAAGCACACATAAGTTACATGTAAAGTACCTGTTTATTGTAATTAATTCCCGTTCAACAATATGATTGTAATATAACACACGTGTTACATTACCATTATGTTGTTGAATAGGAAATTACGAATAGCAGGTACATTAAACTGTTACATTTAACTTGGTGTTTGCTAGAAAATAACCTTCATTTTCACCTTGATTGAGAGCGAAATTAAAGCTGTCGCACATAAAAAACACGTAAATAATAAGCGAATCTGCCAATCGCAGTAGAGAACGTAAGATAATAATGCAAGCAGTAGCAAATATAAAATATTGATTTCATTACTGTCTTAACGCTTAAGCTTTTTTTTGAATACCACAGACTTTAAACTATTTATTAACTGACATATCATATGTATACAAATGAAACACTTGCATAACACGGTTAATGCAAGAA
This sequence comes from Cyphomyrmex costatus, assembly GCF_001594065.2. Lineage (NCBI taxonomy): Eukaryota > Metazoa > Arthropoda > Insecta > Hymenoptera > Formicidae > Cyphomyrmex > Cyphomyrmex costatus. The sequence goes on along the minus strand of NW_017276692.1, from coordinate 1,374,310 downwards.
ATACAGCCGTCCGTTGGAAAATCGCAGCGCGGGTGCGAGAAGTTTACCTTTCAAACAAGCTTTCAGAGTTCTGTAGAAAATTTTTCTCGCCATCGATGATTCCATTAAGCGAGATAGCTTGTTTTATTGTGACTTTCCGATTTGCAATTTGAGTTTCATGTCTGTGTATGTTCTTGTTTTTGTTCACAAAGCCGACGCTTCAATTCACAGACGAGCTCCTTATCGAAACGTATACAGAAGCGAGATGTAGATGCAACCGAAGAATCGAACTGCTTTTATGTGGGGGGAAGAAGAAACCTGTATGTATACCAGGGTAAGAGAGAAGGAATAAAGTAAAAAGCATCGAAGTTTTGTTCCATTTCAGAGCAGCGTTCCCAGGTGGCTTTGATATCGTAAACGCCTCCGTGTATTCCGTTTTCCCTGGGCTCTTTTGTGCACGTTACTGCACGTTGTCTACCTGACATCCTGGGACATAGATCTTGCTGGACAGCTTTCCGTGTCGGTCGGTGCATTAAATTCGCGACGACTGTCAGATCGATCAATGAGCCTGCATCAGACTGTCGATACCAATTCTCCCTCTAACGAGCGTATCGATGAAACTGCTTTCTACGCTTCCGTTTCTTAACCCGAGCATTATAAGAACGAGGGTGAGATGGACAAAAATAGGTCAAAGAGGAAGGAACTCCTCGCTTTCATCAATATTAATATTCCATTATTTTAACGTGAAAAACTCGCATGTAGCATTGCGAGCTCAAATTACGTTATCTTTCTTTGCATGTGCAAAATTATTTACAAATCCTCTCACTTTATCTCACGTATAGAGCGAAGTAGTCAAGCATGCTTGAAAAAAAGATGCTACCGATGCTGATTTCTCGGTGATTTGCTTTACCGATATAAGGTGAAAATATTATTATTAAATATCTCGTAGGATCGTGCATGTGAAACATAAGCAATTAAGGAAAATAAACGTTTTTAATAGTCTGGTTGGATCTTAGATGTTTGTATACTTTTATGTAAATTTATATTTTATATTACGTATGTAGTCCTTTAAAAGGTAAAAGGTAAATTAGTCCTTAAAAAGATTTTTCAGTTTTGGAACGCAAATTCTACTAAACTACTGCAGAGTAATATCACAAATTAAATTGATTAGCAATTTAACAATTCGATGTTCTTACGTATTTTAGGACGATCTCAATATTGTTGAATAACTATTAAAATCTGTAAATAATTAATTCGTATTGCGAAAACTATTAGAAACTTCAGCCGGGAGTCGATCCCTAGCATTTCGTGCGAGCGTTATGAGCCTTTAGACTACGGAGACCTTAGTAATATTCTTTTAGTAAAAATATTATTATTTTTATATTCCTTTAGATCACAACAATTAGTTAAAATTTTGAGAGAGAGAGAGAGAGAGAGAGAGAGAGAGAGAGAG
>NW_017276692.1:1364723-1372467 GCF_001594065.2 Cyphomyrmex costatus | reverse complement strand
GAGAGAGAGAGAGAGAGAGAGAGAGAGAGAGAGAGAGAGCAATTAGTTCTGGGTGTGGGATATCAATAATGTTAAGTAATGTAGGGCGTGCTCGAGTAAGTTGAATAGCGTGCATCTTTGTGCACGTTTGTTGTCTAGTACTTATATTGAAATAAAAAGTAAGTATTTGTCAATTCTAATTTTGAGAATATGTTACTGCAATTTGTTGAATATAAAAATAAAGTAAACTTAAATCAAAAATTCTATTAATAATCGAGAATTAAAATTAATTTGATAGTTGAACAATAAACTAAATCAATTTATTTATATATATGTATATTGTTAATTAAGTTCGTTTTCTAGATTATATATTCTATTATGTATACATGAACACATTAAAATTATACATAATATTTATAATATCAAACATTATGTAAATCATATTTGGTACAAGTATTAGAATTGATTTCCTTTTGTATTTTCTTTAAATCAAACTTGACGACAAAGAAATTTGTCTCATTTGGATTTATACCAAAAATAAAAGCATCAAACCTGTTTGACAACACTATCAGTTCTTTATGATTCTTTAGAGCCTTCATTCCAGATACAGATTGCAATGTTTCGTTATTTTGCGCAAGAACCACCTTAAATCATTTCATTTTACAACGATAAGTATGAAATTATTCTTATTAATACACAAAATTATCGTTAATAAGATAGTATTGAAGTAAATTATTATAAACGACATAAAAAATAATTCCATTCGAATATCTCACCATGCTCTCAGGATAAAATTGTTTGCAAGCGTTCGTGCCTTCAATGGTACTTTGTAGGTAATTAGTTGTAAAGATTGAACATTTTGCAGATGCTATTGGTCCTGTCTGAACTGATAATTCACCCGCAAGTTCAGTTTGATTATTTGCTGTTTCTCTATCTGGACATTTTAGTAGATTCGCTATTTTCATCTTATATATTTTCTTCTCCGTTAATGGATTATAGAAAAGGTCTAAAACATTAACGAAAGAGATATACAAATTTACAAAAGAGTCTTCTATGCTTTACAAATATATGTACAGCGTAAATATATAAATATTAACAGAAAGAAAAAAATTTGAATGTGCAAATAATATTAGGGTTTAATGTTACAATTAAAACTCTTAATGCGTGTCATGTGTGTAACAAATTCAGACATAATTGAAACAATATTTTTTGTATTAAATAAAAAATAAATACTTGCCGTCGTGGATGGTCGTCATATCGTATATACCGGCTATAAAAGATATAGTTTCGTTTGCTATGGTGAAATTAATAGAGTTAGTCGCTCTCATGAAATCAGATTCGACCCTGCATGAACTATTTTTAGACGAGTCATAAATCACTAAACCGGAACCTATCATGTCGGATATAAATACCTGTGTATATTTATATTTATGTTGAATAACATAAACTCTTAGAATACTAAATGTATAACTAAACGTGTAAATAAACTATTGAAAGTGTTTAGACAAATACAGTATGGTAAATTTATGTTCTATTGTAATTAAAATAAAACAAATCAAAAGAAGGTATACTAACGATCATTTCATCCAATAACCGATTACATTTTCCAGGACAGTAAACAAAAGGTCTTGTCAGAAATCCAGAACCAGATTCGTTAGTAGCGATGTCAGGTGGGATATTAATAGTTTTAACTAGCGTATTATTTTCTAAATTAAAGATTAATAATTTTGGATCACAGTTTTCACTAATTCCCAACCCGGTATCCAGAACGAAGATGTGATTGCATTTAATCTGAAATGAAAGTAAAAATTCTATTTCAAATAATTATCAAACTGAGATTATTATTGTGTATGGAAATAAATGTGCATAATATTGGGTTGGCTATTTTAATATAATTATGGCTATAAATGTAAAATATAATAATCGCTTAGATGAAAAATATCAATACTTACATAAATCGAATAAACATTTACAATATTATCACACGTGTTATTATTATTATACCAAGACCAATCTGGATATGGACATAAAAGTGGACCCCCTGATCCTATTGTATCACTGACTGTCACTAAACTAGCAGGTACAGTATCATTAAAGAATTTTGGTACAGTAACGAATATTCTACCATCTATAAAAGTTTTGTTTGTTAATGGAATTTATCTTCTATTAAGAAAGATATGCTTACATCGCAAATTTCAATGTAATAGCAACGCTATAATTGTATCGAAATATGTATAATAAAATTTAAGTATATTAAACATAATTAATATATATACCTATATATATATTTATGTATACGTATAATTCATAATAATAGTATTCAGAATAATATTCAGAATAGTTTACTATTAACCTACCATCTGCTTTATCTATATCGTTTAAATAGCACTCGCTAACGTTATAATTGCCAGAATTGATTGCTTCTTCCTTTTGCTCCGGATTATCCCAAACATAATCTAGATACTTCCATTGGTACACGGTTTCCATTTTGACACCAAAGCCGGTAGTTGCCATCGAGAGTATTAATATAACGAACGGAAGACATCCCATTTTTATTTATATACTGTTAGATTCAGTAAAATAATGAAAATGAGTAGTACTGGTAGAAATGTATTTCATACACGGGAACTCAATGGTGATCGCTTGCAGAATATTACATAGTTCATTGTTTTTCTCGCGGCCCAATATATATATATAGTTTTAAAAGCCCTCATTATGCCATCTACAATTTATAATAATAATAATGCAGGCTTATTACATATTTCAAAATAATGCAACTTCGTTGTTTTTCGATATAGAATCGCATTTAACATATTGCTTATAATTATACTTTTACAATGTATGTTTGTTGTATATATGTTATCTTATCATTTCATACCTATTTTTAGGAATGTAGAAAATAGCGTATAATATTATCTATCTTCAGTTTTTTGTTTTTACAATTGCAAAATATGTTTACATCAAATATTACTATAGTATTCAATAATTCATCTCACACATAATATTAATATTACAATAAATTAACTAATACGCTATACATCTGTACATGTTAAATACGATTTTTAAAATATCTTTTAATTCTTACACATCTTCCTATATAAACTTCTACTTTTGCTTTTTATCGTTAAAATAAAAAATTATTTTTTAAAATACTTTTCAGACCATAACAATTATTATGTCAAAATTACAAGAGGAATTAGATCTGGGTGTGGGATGGTCAGTAATTAAATAATGTAGCACACATGCTCGATATTTATTTTCTTGCATATATTATAAGCGTTGCTTTTATCATCGAATTCGAAGCGACTCGATATCATTCCTTGCAGGCGAAGAACGATGATGAAATTTACGGAAACACTGTTAACCGAGACACATTAACGTGCAGGACAATATTTTTTGCTTGACTTCAAGATAATTTTTAGCATATTAAAACATGAAATATTTCCATGAAACTTGGTACCCTAAGGTTTTGAGGGTCGCTCTTCACAATGGCGTCATCAGAATTGCATTTCGACCATGTGAAAATTAAATATGAGGCGGTCCGAACAAAAAAAGTGACGAAAAAATCGACTTTTTTTAAAAGGTTTTCGAATTGATAATAATTTTTCTAATTTTCGACAAGTACGATTGGTGATCAAAATAGTTGTACTTTAAGACTCCACGGTGAAATTTTTGAAATCCATCATGGCGGATCCAAAATGATGATCGAATTATTCTTGAAAATTTGGTGTTTTTTTCCGTACAATCGCATCAAATTTGAGTTATGTGCAACTTGTTAAATGTATATAACCACAGATCTATGATTTTGTGGTCTATATCTTTTACATTCCTGCTTTCAAAATGGCGAATCCAATATAGCGGAATATAAACTCGAAAAATCGCTAATATATTTGTATCTTTTTTTTATTTTACACGCCATTTGAAATCTCAATCTTCAAATTGTTAGAATGTTAGAGGTGCATGAAAATTTGGAATTATTCCAAAGATCGCGGATCCAATATGGTAACCCAGCAACTCCAGAAAATTGAAATTTTGTCGTTTTCATTAATAATTTGTTGCAAGCAGTTTCCAATTGATTATTTTGAGGACAACTATTTGCATTAAACTGCATCCTAATATATTCCCAAATTGTCGTCGTTATCACGATTACTTCTTTAGTAATAGTGCATTGCAAACATTTCGTCATCAGTCGTTTTCATGACTATTTTTCTACTGAGAGAAGAAGAATAGAATAGAAGATTCAAAATCTCGCGGTTTATAAACGTCGATAGATCATCTTTGCATGGTCGCATTCGCTCAATGGAAACTGAGCAAACGTTACATCCGATGCATATGCGTCGTCCACTTCCGTCTGTCTTAGTCGCATAAATTCTGATTAGGACCTCACACGTTGTCTGCGGCGACAGTTTGCAAATTAGACATAGGATAGTCTTGCAGTGTTTGTCAAACCTCTCTTCCTCTTGTTCGTTCGTAACTTCGTTCATTATACTTGCCTATCAAAAAACTGCCTTATTATCTTTAACCCACTAATCTATTACGAACATTAAATTAGTCTTATATATTACACAAAATACGTGCGAGACGAATAGTATGTGCAAACATTGATATTTTACTTAAAATTAAAAAAATTAAAGAAGGAAAGTTTCCTAAAGATAAATAAGCAAAGACTTTCTTTGGTTGCAAGAAATTAAAAATAAACTTTTAAGTTGATTGAATGCAACAGAGAAATGTTAATAAAAATTATTTTTAATGTAATTAAAAATTAATTTTTATTAAATATTGCAATGTTTAATTATCTATCTATTTTCTTTTTGTGGCATATAATGAAAAAATATTTTATTATAGTTTTGAAAAGCTCTTGAGATAAGCTACAAGAATATGCAATGAAAAATGGAGGCTTCCATTTAAGAAATTAAATGTGACCTTTACGTGACTTTCAAACGCCTATCTAAGGTCAAACCAATTGCACCATCTTATGTCCTCCTCCGAACCATACAACTTTTGTCTGAAACATTTTTCCGTATCTTCCATATTTGTCAAGATATTTACCTGGTTCGAATAAAATGACTCATCCTGTATATCGTTTTATCCTTGTTGTTACCCAATGTTTAACAAGGATAAGATGATATACGAGATATACGAGGGTAATGTTTCCGAACGCAGTTCAATGGTCAATGTAATGACTTGCCGATCCGGTACTTTTTTCTGTCTAAAAAAAGACGTATATTTTCATACTATCTTTGAAGCATTATCGCTGAAGTTATATACGAAAACAATAATATTCCGTTTTGAAAATAAAAATATTCTAAAAAATATTTTGTCCTTTTTGCGTCTTTTTTTTCAAAACAAAACAAAAACGAGCATATTTCTAAGAAATATTTTTTTTTTAATTAGAAATTCCCTACATGCTCCCAAGGTTTGACCATTTAAATTAGGGAGATCCTCTATATATGGTTCAAAAGCCTTCATTATACAATCTATAATAATAATAGCAGGCTTGTTAAAAATATTTTAAAGTAATGTAACTTTGTTGTTTTTCGATATAGAATCGCTATGCATTTTAACATGATGTTACTTATATTAAAATTACATTTTTATGTCTGGTGCACGTGTAATATGTTACTTATATGAATAGAAAATAGAGTACTGTATATTCTTATGTATCTTCTATTTTTTTTCTTTTTACAATTGCAAGACATACCATACAACATAAAAATATTTTACATAAAAATATTACTATAATATTCAATAATTTGATGAATAATATTAATACTACATTAAATTAATTGATACGCTTTATACATACATATATGTATGTTAAATGCAATCTCTTAAATATCTTTAAATTATACATATATGTATCTCCTATAAATAGTTACTTTGTTTTAACAAGACAAATGTTATTATTTTCAATTATCTTTTCTGATCGTAACATTATTTTGTCAAAAACTGTAAAAAATTATATCGTGGGTTGAATGTCAATAATATCGCGCGCATGCTCGACTTTAATTTTTTATATTATATTAATTTTTTGTTAAAACGCAAAGATTTTATCATTAAATTTGAAGTACCTCAATGTCGTTACTGTCATCAGTCCTTGCAGGCGTAGAAACGACGGTGAAATTTACGAGACATCGTCAAAACGGTGTCTTGGTGTGAGAATCAATTAACGCTCGCCGCAGAAAACGACGGAGACACGAGAGATGGAAGAGCAGAGGGCGAGAGATCTGAGTTTCTGAAGACACGACGACTTGTCCAGAGTATCATGAAGATCCGAAATCTTACGGCCTGTCTGTAAACATCGACGGACCGCCGTCGGAAACTAAGCAAACGCATTACATCCGATGCATATGCATCGGCCACTTCCGCTTGGGTTGGTCGCATAAATTCTGATTAGGATCCCGTGCGTTGTATGTAGCGATGGTTTGCAAATCAGTCGTAGGATAGTCTTGTGGCATTCGTCAAACATCACTTCCTCTTGTTCATTAGTACCTCGTTCATTATACCCGCCTATCGACTATCCCTCTTATCGAACCCTTATCATCTTTAACCCATCAATGTACTATGAACGTTAAATTAACTCTGTATGGTATACGAATACTGTATGAAATATGTGCTGACAAGCTGTGCAAACATTGACATTTTATCGGTAATTTAAAATGAGAAAAGGCTTCTAAAAGCTAAATTCGTAAAGGTTTCCTTTTTTAATTACAAATGATTAAACATAAAAGTTTAAACAGCGAATTGGCTGTTATACAGAGCATTCAAATCATTTTCTTTTTTACGAAATTTTAATAAGATTTGCTTAAATATTAATATAATGTTTAATTATTTATTAGTAAGAGTGTGTATTACTTTTACTTACAAGTTCAAAATCGAAAATAAATAAAAATCTAACCAAAGGATAATATTTGGACAAGGTTCTTACTAAAACATTGACTTTAAATATGTTAGAATCTATAAATAAAACATTTTAAAATAAAACATAATACTCTGTATACAAATTGCTATACATATTTAACTTCAAAGATATCGATTTAAAGTCTAACAGTTTCATATTCCAATTTTAATAATAATTATTATTTCCTCATCTTAATGTGTTATCGCCGATTAAAACATTAATCAAATATTTGATTTATTGGATTAAATAATTATTTGCTTCTATTTAAATTAGCTAAACAATTAATTGCTGAATATTAAAAGATTGAAAGTGATAAACATAGGAAATATGAGAGTGTATATACCATCGTTTGTTATATGTAGGTTACAGTGAATATTTTATCTATGTCACTTAATAATAATATACATACGATAATAAATAAATATACCGAAAACTTTGTCTTTTTTCTCTAATATTGCAAAAAGGAGAGATGAGGATTAAGATCTCTAGAAACTTAGAAAGTTGACATTTTATAAATTTTATGTCGTTCAGTTAAATCGGCGAGAAATAATCTGCAGCTAATGCGATAACACGTGTAATAACAAAAAGAGTGGCGGAAGATGAGCGATAATTAAATTATGCTCACCCCAAATAGCTCAGTAAACATTAGCAATAACGTACACGGTCGGTGGATGGTGGCGTATTAATTATCCGTAAGTGGGCTTACCCCGATCACGCAATTGACCGATTTAAAGTAAATTAAACACACTCGGATGTACGTTATTGTCCTCTCTGCAAAATAGTGCAACCACGATGCGGTTTACTTTTGGCCAGTCTTGTAATTTGTCGAAAGTTATATTCCAGCATGTGAAACTCTTTCACTTT
>NW_017276692.1:1341507-1364681 GCF_001594065.2 Cyphomyrmex costatus | reverse complement strand
TCTCCCTCCCTCTCTCTCTCTCTCTCTCTCTCTCTCTCTCTCTCTCTCTCTCTCACCATCGTCTATCCGCTGCACGTTTAATCGCGTGCCGAACAGGGGAACGCTTTTATCGGCGCTGTACACAATTAGATTAATAAAACTTTGCAAATGGTGTTCGCCCAGTCGACCGCACGTTATTTCACGCCGTTTGTTTTGTGCGGGACCGCGATTTTACAAGCTTTGAGAATAGGATTTTACGTACTCAACGCGATTATATGTTCGACCCGCGTTCTTGATTATCGTGTCTCGATCGTTATGACTGGTTTGCCTTTTTTGAGCTACGACGAAAACACGTCGTCGAAATGTGCGTTTGCAAATTTTACAATCGATTGATTTCAATGAGTTTCATACATACTGGAATAAGTTATCTCTGCTAATAATATGGGGGGGGGGGGTTATCAATTTTGTGTGAGAGTGATAGTCACGTGTGATGGGCAGGGGGAGCTTCGAGTCAATTGAACTATTTAGCGAGAATTTAACCGAAAGATTATACTAAATTTTTGTTGTTAACTATCGGTAGTCAATTAACTACTCAGCGAATGCAGGACCTCTATAAGAGTTTATTGATTTTTTAGGCGCGCGCGCTTTTGCTGCAACGGGATAATTACGAAAAGCTTCAGTTCAAGTTCAGTTGGGAGGCTGATTATTGACTAATCTCTCGCACAAGTCACGATGTAGCTAAATAAAATAACAAGTACTTAGTTAGTAAAAAGTCATGACATGAAAATTCATATCTCTTGTAAAGTTTATTTTAATTTTAAAGTGTAAACATATATTGTAATTTTATAATTAAAATTTCATAACGTTTATAAAACTTTTGATTAATACTAAAAAGTCTTATAAACAATACATTATATATAAAACAATATAAACAAAACAATTTTTTGTTTTACCTTTTAAGTTAATTTACGGCGTCAATATTACAAAAATTTAATTTGCATCTTATACAAGATTTTTAATATAGTAAATGTTATTTTGAGATTCATAAAAATTTTCGTGTTATTATAACGAGAAGTGAATTACTGCAAAAAATGGCTAGATTTTTAATGTGCGGAGTATTCTAGACGTCACATAATTACTGTGACATTTGCAATATAACTTTAAAACATTTGTAAAGTGTTCGTTTTTTTGTTTAATGTTCGTTGAACTAGAATTGCAACCCAAAGTCTGCAAATAGTTAGAAAACGCAAGAAGGTTTATGACCTTAATGATGCACTTTCATCGTATGCACTTTTTGCCGTTTGACCATGCTGGCGAGTAATTTTTACAACGTCATAATTGTCTTTCTGGTACACGTCGCAACTGAGTGACAACAAAGAAGCATCTGTATGCTATCCACGTTGCTCGCAAACGTGTGGAGAAATTTAGAGAGATGTATAACAATACAAATTTTATTCTCTCAGCGTCAAAGGTATCCAATTTATTTTATCCGCCTCTTTTTATTCCTACCTTTCTTCAGCCACCCCTTGGCTTTAGGTATCGCATTGTATATTCGCCGTGTCGCGTGCCCATCGTTTTGAACGATAAAATTTATGGTATTGACACTATCCGTTTGTATTAATAGATGCAACGCCAGTGAACGGGGTGCACGTACGGATGCATCGCGCAGAATGCACACGTGCGTCCTTGCTGCTCGTGCGGCCTCAGCAGTGTTTGGACACGATTTAGGGTCAGGTGCATCGCCACCGTACCTAGGGGATACGCAAATGAATCCGGGGCGCGCGGAAATACGCTGGGGATTATATCAAACGGGAATTATATTCCATTGAATCATAAAACATTGCCGAAACGAATCACCGCCATGATACTATTTCATTCTGTAGCCATAAGCTGCAGTATAAAATATCTATAAACGATGGAATGCCTTGAACATAAAACAATAATCTCGACGTTCGAAGATCGAGATAAGCTGTCGAGAGTAAAAATTCTAAGAAAGGAAGCAAGTTCTATTGTTATTGTTACATATATTGATATATGTATATATTGGTATATGTGGTATATATGTATGTGTATTCAAATTCCTTCTTAAAAATGTTTTAAAGACATGCTTCGAGGCATTTTTCAATATTTGAGTAAAAATTATCCAATGGGTCAAAGTTATCCTATTTTACGGTAATTAACATTTGCGACAAAATGTGCGTTTATATCAATCTTGTTTGAAAACAAATTTCTTAACACGAATAAAATATAGAAAAGGTACTTATACATGAAAATTACAACGGTTTAGGGATTAAAAAATGAAAAATTTAGTCTTTGTGCTTTGATGAAAAGAATGGCTTTTGTTCCTCTAATTGAAAATTTCCCGAGAACTTCATACCTTCTTTAGAATGTCCGATTCAATCAAATTCGCGTTTAGCATTACTTTCTGCGACTTTTATACAGGAGCAGAAAAATTTGAAAGTAATTAATAACAATGGTTATACTAATTCGCAAAATTGCGAATATCTGCCAAAGTAAAAATGTTGAAATTCTCATATAAAGTATGAGTTTTAATATTAAATCCCGATGGAGTTTTCGGATATATGACTGTTTCACAACTATCTTTTTTTTCTCTCTCTATAATGTAATTGTGATTATATAAGAAAAATAATGCTAATAACTAAAAAAGAGAGAGAGATTTCCGAAATTATATTCATGAATACGCGTAACGTTTTTCGTTAACGTGACAATTTTAATAATCCACATTCCGTGCATATATTTTTACTGCATATGAAACTCCTATTGTTATCACATCCATGATAGTATGGAAGAGGGGAGGGGATACTGTATCTGGCTAGTACAATAAGTCCAAGTAGATCCGAATTTCGGACCGCAACCGTTCGCCTGCTACGAACTCGATGCATCTGTTGCAGCGGTGAACGATTATCCTCTAACCGAGCAGTTCGTGCGGCGAACCGTTTCCGGGATTTCGATCCTGTCGGCGAAATTTCGGAGGCGGATTAGGTGTATTTGCGCGCGTTCACGTAGACTGCTACTTTGTTGCGAGAGCAACGGATGTCAGCGCGATGTCCGAATATTCCGTTCTGACGGAAGATTATCGGAGAACATTGATCCCGGAGACGCGACGAAACGTATTTCCTGACGTGGCAAAATTGCATGGCGGACTCCACCTGCAGCGTATCGACATCGGTTTTATGACGGCAGGTCTGGAGAATACGGGACCTTTTTGCGAGCTCGTTCGCTTTTATGAAATCGGCAATTGTTACGACATGTATGTATTCTACGTACAATTGGTTCCGATCCGGCTAAGGCGTCGGCTGCCGGGTTTCGAAGGCGAAGAATAAGCGTGCCCGAAGAAACTGTTGAGAATTACGAATATGACGAGTCCACGCGTGGGAGGTGGAAACAGAGAGAACGAGATGTACAGATTGTTCGAGAACGACAACGAAAAAAGAAAGTAAATTGATGAGAACGGGGACGTGTAGCTCGTTGAAGAGAAAAAGAATAGAGGCAGGAAAAAAGTAGAATAATAGAGAAAAATGAAGGCATATACAGGGTGTTCTGCAAACTATTTTTCCAAAATTTCACAACTATATTAACAAATTTTCGTAGTTCTGCTGTAACGTAAAATGTAATTAAAATTGAAATACATTTTTATTAAAACAAAATGTAGTTAAAATGAATTAAAGAGAATTAAATTAAAGAAATTAAATTTTTTTCTTGATTTACTTTTTTTAATTTATGAAAAATATTAATCTATAAAAATGTGGAATAATTTTATAACTTTTGAAAGTTTTCACTTAAAGCGATACACACAAATACATATTCATACTTCACTTTTATTAATAAGAGCACATTCCTCGGCACATTCATACATATATGTAACATATACACTGTATATATAATTTACGTTATATATACTGCAGAATTTCAGAAAAAATGCGTGCATTTATCGATAAAAGTGAGGTGTGAACACATAAACTTCATTTTCATTTATTCGTCACGCATTTACTGTTTCTAGAACACCTTGTATATACGGAAAATCGAGACAGGAAGCAGATAGAAATGGACAAGGACAAGAGAAAAGAGTAGAGTGATAAGGACGGAGACACGTAGTCTATAAAAAGCAATGAGTGAGGAAATGAGAGGGGATGTAAAGATGGACAGACTTCCTTCCAGAGAAAGGAAGAAGAAAAGGTAGGAAATAGGCAGGAAAGAGAAATTTTCGTGATCGAGGGAGGAGGATATGCGAGAGAGTCTCCATGGGTAGGTAGCTGTTATAGTTACGGCACGGGTGATACGTGAACCGAATATAAATCCGATGTCAAAAATATGACCGAACCAAACATCGCTAGTAAAAAAAAAAAATTAGTCGACCGCTGAGCTTTTCGCGACGCCGGATTTTTATTTCATGTTTTTATAGTCTCATTCACCCCTCGTCCAAGTGACTCGACTTTGTTTTTCCTTGGCAAGCTACTCTCTATACTCTGTCGAAGCCTCGATCCGCACGGTCAACAAGTGCATTGGGATATCGATGCATATGCAAACATACGGCGAAGCGTGGATTTTATGAATACTCTGAGCGATGTGTAGATTCGTACTATGTCAACCTGAGAGAATTCATCCGGTAAAATCACATTACACGCATTTTTGCTTTGAAGAGAATGTCTTTACAAGCCAGAAAAGATGGTAAAACCAATTGATAAAATGGAATGTGAAATTAACATTCTATGTGAATGAAATAAAATTCAAAATAGGTATTTAACAGATGTTAGATGGAACATTGTTTCAAATTAATGTTTAATGAATTTTTAAAACTAAAATTAGAGATCTCATAGAGCTCTTTCGCTTTATTCCTAAATACTTATTACTATATAAAAATGAAAATGGTTTTTTTATTATCTATGTAATGCTTTGTGTCTTGTAATTTGTAAGAGCTGATCAATGATAATATGAAAGATGTCATTAAATTTTTTTTTCAGATATATGTACTATATATAATTAATTTATTTTAACGTTTTGTAAGTAGTGAGAATTTCATTTAAACAACTAGCATTCAAGATAAACCGATGACGAGTTAAAAAGCGAAGTTACCTGCCTACAGAAAATAACCAATATCAAAAATAGAGGTACGGCGAGACGATACTATTGATGAATAAAGATGAGTCTCTCGTTATTCATGAATATAAATATAAGACTTCCATAATCTCGAAGAATAGCTGCGTATAAATTTTATTTTTGTGTATTTCGTTATTTTGATATTGCGATATAGTTATAAGTAAACAAGAGAGATGAGATGTTTCGACAAAATTTATATGCCGAGTATATGTCATATACAGAGTTATTAAAATTTTAATATATATATTTTGATATTATTTGTCAGTAATAATCAACTGACAGAAAACAAATGGAAGTGACGGTAGACCACATTATTATAGGTATATGATTATGTATGACAAATATATTCATTAGTAAGTTTGTCACCCAACTAATATTTGCATGTATTGAGTAAATATTTGTTTATGTATTTCATATGTCACGCATTTTGTTTATATGCTATTTGTTAAATATACATTTCTTCTTTTCCCTTAATAAATAATTATTTGTTTATAATTATATAAAAGACAAAAAAGTTAAAAAAGCTTATATATCAATATACCTAATAATGATAATTCTGTCAACAAAATTTTACTTTTTTTTTGTGTTAAATTGATCGAAAGATTTCGCACAGCACTTTTTGCACTGATTTCAAATTTATGAGAGCAGAATTTTATTTTAAGTAATATGCATTTATATATAAAAATTTTTCTATTTACTTTTTCTTATTAAACATAAATATATGATTTATACAGAATTTAATATGATTTTCTACTCATTAAAAAAATTAATTATTTTAATTAGAAAATATAAACCGAGCTGCAGTTACGTACAAGTTTTTAAAATAAGATCGATTGCAAAAAATTTAAATCTGTAAAATAAATTCTAATCTAATTTTTAAAGAGAACTAGTATAAAAAATACATAAGAAAATTGGTCAAAATGATCTATTTAACAAAATTGTTATCAAAATATCTAATTATATGTATAATGTAACAATAAATCTACATATACAATAGGAATTCTAATTTCGTATAATAATTGTATATATTATATTATTGAGTTATATTCTAGGAAATTTTCTTTGCCCAAGACTTCGAATTTATTTCTCTTTTTTGCTCACTATGAATTCTCTCTGTTTCCTCACATTGAAAAATACTTACGGTGCTTTCACGGAGCGCCTTGCACGAAGTGTCGTATAACCCCAAAGGAAATACGGTCTGAAATATATAACCGGATTAGTTTTTCTCGGCCTAGTACGAAAATCATTTCGCTGTTGGCTGACCGTACGGCAGACTCTTTCTAGTCCTCAATTTTCTTTTTTCGCACATCTCGCTTAAGTACGTAATATGCAACAGCCATATTCTCATTTTCCTTCTCTAGTTTCACCCTTTTCTTTGTTCTTGTACTGACACTCAAAAATTCTTATGCTCGCAGAAAATCGCTACATGATTTCAAAAGAAATAGAAATAATCTTTACGTAGCGCAAATAATCGGCAGATGGTTATAGCGAGATGGACGAACAGCCGAGGCCACGCGATCATTCCGGCTTTATGGGAAGCGACGATGGGATAAACTCTCAAGGGATCAAGGGATAAGAACAATTTCCGCGAGGTTTCATGGAACGGAAGAGTGACGCCCGCACCTTGATCCTCAGTCTCCGTGACGAGACCACCGGACCATCTAACTTTTACTCCTTTCTTTTTATGTTTTCCTTCTTCATCTTAAACATGCTGAGAAAAAGAAAGCTAAACTCGGAAATCACATCTAAATCTATAGATACAAATAGTGATTTTTCAACCTGCCCAATTTTCAATAAGTTATTTACAATTTATAAATACAAATATTATGAAATATTATAACTACAAATGTGATAACAAATATTGAAGAAAAATTATTTAATTTAGAAATTAATAATGTTAGCGTGTAAAAATATCATATTATAATATTAATAAGCAGAGCCACTCGTATAAGTATTTAATATAAAATGAGGATTTTTACTTTTTATTTACCCCTTTTCAAATATTTTTTAAACATTTATTGAAATAATCGTTGAATTTATAAATATTTGCACGTTATAAATTACTTTTTTCAAAAATGAAATTTATTTCTGATAAACTATATAACTAATAAATAATATACATATAACAAAATTATAATTATATTAGCAGAACACATTTTTCCTATTATGTAAACAACGTTTGATTAGTCTTCTATTTATTTTGTTTTTTTTTTTATTTGATATGTATGTGTATGATATTTTTGTAACAAGAGAATAGTATTAACTTTCATTATTTTGTAGCTTTACATCAGTAACATTTTTGAAAGAAATATTATGTACTCATTGTCAGGACGAAAACTTGGAATAATAATGTATGTCAAAATTAATAGATTCACATTTATTCTGCTCGAACATTTTCATTTCTAAAGTAGTGCGCATCATATTGCCTGCATATATTCGTATCATATCAGAGAATGCATTATAATGCAAATATGAGCAACGTACGTTCTGAATAACTCTCGTGTTTTAGATGCAGTCCATTCGTCCAGTTAATTCTACATAGATATAGATTTTACACTGTTATCTATAATAAGTATATAATACGTATAATATTTATGTAGAATTATTACGCAAATTTTATAAATATAAATAGCAATCTCTCTAACCATATTTTTTAACATTACTTGTTATTTTTTAATATGAAAGAACTTAATAGAAAAGAAAATCGTACAACAGATTCAAGGCATCACTTCATCATAAATCCAACCAAGATATCCTTGCACATGACTGCAATATAAGCGTACTTACGTTAAATCATTTATACAGACTTAAGAATGGTTCATCTATCATGAAATAAAAACTTGGTCCGGCAGTTTTAACAAAATAAACCGCGAAATAGTGTGATTTAGCGCGTTTTATAGGTATCACCGGACCCTTATTCTCGACGTGAAGAGGAGCAATTAGAGGTAGACGTAAACAGCCGGTGATAAATTACATGAAGAGTGAGTGGTCCACTAGCCCTTCGTGAGCACATAGTGGGTCAACAGGAACTACCAAAAGGGTCTTTGTCCTAGCAGTGTGACGTTTATAGACACGCGTATATGGACGAATAGTTCTCATATACATGCACCACGCGGCATACAAAATAATAGCGCGTTAATAAACTCTGAACTACATCAAGAATCCACAAAGGATACATCATCTCTTCGCGTGTCTTCACGGGAATTTTTACTTTTTTAAAATTGTACTTTTTTAGTATTTTAGTGTTAAACATTTATTTATATTATTTTTATTGTTATGAATTGTATAATATAATTTATAAATTAGATCATTTATTATTTTTATAATTAATTTTATTATTTTTATAAATTAGAGAGTTTCAGATTATCGAGTAAATTTAACAAAGCTAGCTATTCAATACAGAAATACAGAAACATATATAATTAATAAAATTAATACAAAATAAAAAATTAATAAAATTAAACAATAATTAAATTATATAATTTGACCTAATTATATATATATATATATATATATATAAATCGAAGTATTATTTATATATTACGTAAACTGACCATTATGAAACTGTTCATTAAATTACAAATTGATTAGAAAGTCAAATACTTATTCACTAAGATAGAGTTTCAGACATAAATAACTTCTTATTAATATTTTAATTTAAATTTATTTCGTTGTGTCAGAATACAGATGATGTGAAAAAATAATGACCAGATTAATTAATAATAATTGCGATAAGAAACGTGCGTAGTAAAATCGACTACTAAGAGCTTCGTTAAAAATAATAAACAGAATAAAAACAAGATTATTTTGTATGTACGTGCGTCAGTGTGTCTCTTTAATGAAAACGTGTTCTAGATATAATGCCATTACTTCTTTTGATGATATTGCATTTACGATCACCGTTGTTTTTTTGGCTCTTTGTGTGTATCTAGATTTGGTTCGGAAACATTCGTTCACGAGCCAAACGACTGGTAGTTTCCACCAATGTGACCTGACAATAAACATCGGACTTGCCCGGTGGATACTCTTATCCCGATGAACGCCAGTGTATGTCAGGAACAATAGTATCTATAGCTATTGACTCGAATTCCTTTCAATCTTCATTCTGCCGCATGCTTTTTCTAATCAGAGACTCGTTTTTTGCCGCCCCATTTGTTATAATAATTTATTGCAAATTAAAAATGCTCACAGTTCTCTAAAATCTATCCGCCAAGTAAATAATAATTGTATGACAAAATATGATATAATATAAGTAAATATATGTATTTCATTTTTGTCTATAGTTTTTATTTAAGCTTTAAACGTTTTACATTTTGTACAAAGTAATACGAAAATTGTGAAGTTTTATCGAGAAAAGAGTAATTACCTTTGAGTATAATTATCTTTGGATAATTATATTAATAATTGAAAGTAAAATTTATTAATATTATTAAATTGCCGAATTTTTGAATGCTTGAACGAATATCAGAAGCTATCTGTGTATGGATAAAAGACAACACGACACTTAAAGAAATAGTAAGATCGTGCTAATAACACTGTGTGATCGTAAAAATTTTCCAAAGGGCGCGTGGGTTTGGTTATGTCGGGAGCACGGCCCACTACCATTTCCCCAAGGGATTTGGCAAAGTTAGATCGTACAAAAATGGGGAATCAATTTATAGTTATGAAATTGTGAATTTTGAGGAATACAGGTAGCGCAATTTGAGGTCAAATATATATGATAACAAATATACGCGCATGTTAATATTTTTTTCATCACGCGTGCACGTAATGTGCTCTATACCTTAACGCTTTTGCATGCCTATACTAACAATAAGTTAGCCCCCCACTTTTTGAATTCACTTATTTTGAGAATTGTGCTGAATTGTGCTAGGTTTGTGCTACATTGTGCTCGAATATTAATATTAAAATACGAAAAATACGTTAAAAAATTTAAAAAAAACCATATTTTAGGGCAGCCCCCCACTTTGCGATTTTTTCAATTTTTAAGATTGTGCTAGGTTGTGCTAATTTGTGCTAACATTGTGCTAAAGTGATATTCAAAAATAATGACAACAACAAAAAATATGATAGAAAAACGATTTTTCATAAAACGGAATAAAAATAACGCTAACATTCGTATCCGTCATTCAAATACCACAAAATTGCATATCTGAATTGTGCTAGCCTAGCACAAGTCAGCACAATCGTTAGATTCGCTGGCACAACGATATTAAGGGTACTTTACTCTTGAGCGCGACCGCTCGCGAAAGCATTTTTTGTTCAAAATTCGGGTTTACAACACTTCGATGTAAATAATATTGCATATCTGAGTTGTGCTAGCTTAGCACAAATCAGCACAACCGTTAGATTCGCTGAGAGAACGAGCAAAAAAAAAGAGTTCTACATTTTTTATACTAAAAAATAAAACTTATAAATATGGCATGTTAATTTCACGAATTTAGCATATTTTCCTTTTAAAGTATAAGAAAAAGATAAATATTTCCACTTTTCACTACACAGTTAGTATTACTCGACTTCTACTAATACATGTATAATAAAAGTTCACGGCACGGACAGAACAGCTGCACATTCGGACGACGCAAACGGCTTAACTTAGCGAATTTATCCTGGAAGAATAATCTGCACGACGCAGCACCAGATCGCGGTTAAACGGTTAATATCGGATCTAGTATCGGATGCAGCTGCTCGGAAAAGCCGAATGAAACACGCGTGAAACACGATACCGATCGCTTTAACTCCAAAATTGGTTCGATATATCGTGATACTCACTCGTTGCGTTTCTCTATTTCTTTGACTTTGGAAACCTAACGACGCGAATAACACTGAAAAATTCACGGCCTGTGATATCTTTGTCGCGCACACAAAAAGAGCTGTTTTCTAAAAAATAAAGGACCTCTGAAAGTTGAAAGGATTCCTCTCATGTTACTGTCTCTTGGTACGAACGCAATCAGACGCGAGGAGCTAACTTTTACAGATGTGACTTCAAAAGAATTTAATATAAATCTACACTTCCAAATTTTTCTTACTCTCTCTCTCTCTCTTTCTCTCTCTCTCTCTCTATCTGATGAAGATTGATTATATTAATTAAAAGAGAGAGAGATGGATTTGAGATATTAAAAAATTATTTCAATTTTCAGAGCAAGAAGCATTAGTGCACATCAAAATCAACCATTAACGAACATCTTGTACATTGAGAAGTCAAAACGATGTTACTTATGACGAATTTATTGCGGGTAAATAACGAATTAATTTATTAAGCTTCTTCAACTCGTTAATAAGGATACTGAGAATATATTTACTTTCAGTTAATGAGTAAATTGATCTTTTGCTTCTCTTTTTGGGTACGGACTGTGGTACATAAGTACCATACCAAGGAAACGAAAGCAAGTAAACAACTTTGACTGCTAATGCTCAGAAGACGAGAAGCACTCACAGATAAGAAGGTAAACAAAGATACGGTTTGTGGATCCGAACAGAGTCCAAGATGCACCCTTGTAAACAGCATCTTGATCCTTGTAACTGCAACATAGTAGCTGCGTCAGGTTTACACGAAGCTAATAGAAGGAGACAAGTCAAGCGGGTCTAGTGATATGCTAGACATTTACTTATTTGAAATTAATGATACATCAAATATATATAAGTAGCAAAGTTCAAAGCAAGTCAAATTGTCAAGAAAATGCAAATAATTATTAATATACTCTATTTTCGAATATATTTTTAGATAATAATGAGTTAAACTAGACTGCTATATAAATGATCAAATAAATAAAAAATGAGAAAACGTAAAAAGGATCAATTTTTATTATTGATGGCAATGGAGAAGTTTTTCACTTTTTGTGCTTCTACCTTAAAAAAAAAATTACATGATTGTGTCACACAGATAATATATTAGTACGATGGATACAAACGAATATACATTTATAAATAAATGTATAAATAAATAAATAAAGAAAATAAGTAAAGCGCTTTTGCTTTGGGGGAATGAAAGATCAGATTGTTCGAAGTTTTTGACATTTTTGTATTATGAGCTGTGTAAACGTATTGAAAAAATCTGTAATGAAAATCAAATTAAGGAATTTGTTAAATCACTGACAGAAACATTATTCTTGTCGAACGTGGATTCTGTTGTTATCTATTTATGAATTGATATATTGAGGATTGACAAGGCAAAGCGAAATGCTAATAATGAGTTCTACTATGAGGGATTAGATAGTCAATATATTCCTTAATTAAATCTTTGAGCAAGTTATTTACTATGTTTGCGTTTAGTGTACTTTAAGCAATTATACAAATAACTGTAAATGACTAACAATAAGTATAGAGAAGATTCTATTAACGTGTGTGATATATCTGAGATTCTTAGTTTTTAAATTAGTATTAAATTGAGCAAGACTAAGTCGAAACATTTTTATTATGATACTTGTATGTTTTCGAATAAATAAGAAGTCTTACTTTATATTTTTTATTGCTCTTTATAGACTTTCTAGTTACGTTAATTTGTGTTATACAAGAGCTTATTAACATTATTAATTTTAATTTGAGATATTATTTTATTTTAGTTTTAGTTTATAATTGCATTTTTTAAGTCCGATAGTATTTGGCGCGCAATTTATATAACCATAGAAAATATTTAAAATTTATATATAAAATGTTATTAGACATCATGATCTCGACTGTATTTGGACTTTCTTTATTTAATTTATTTATAGTTGTGTACATGTCTGTGTCTACCATACTATAATATTGTCTGGATATAGAGTATGTAACTTTTTCCCTAAGGTAGAAACGTGAAAAATTTCTCCATTACCTTCAATAATAAAAATTTTCACTTTTCACATTTCCACCTTAGAAGGAAAAAAAATTACATAATCTCTACCTTATAAAATATTAAAATTAATTTTTTTTACAAACTTATTTTATAGATTGTTAATGTTTTTTATTTATAAGAATATAGAACGCTAGTTAATTATTTACTTAGCACGGTCACAATTCAATAATGGAAAACGTGCTCTCGATTTACTTATACATGAAACTAAAATAAGAGAAGCATTCACTACACGAATCGCTGCTGTTTACATACAAGCTCCCCGTTAAGAATTAAAGTTCATTCGTTTCTACTAAACAACGCCGTGAAGTTTAGTTTTATAATATTAAAAATCTAGTTTGATCGCTACCCAAGCTGGGAGCAAGTTGTAAATTTTTAACTGTTAGCGGGAAAACTGAAGAAAAAGGAGGGTCTGTTGTTCCGTGCTGCAATGAATTCTGTAAAGCCCGGCAGTCTCGTGGGCCTTGAATGTTTCAAGAGCGGTGGATACAGATCGGGCCCGCGGTTGCCAGCGTGACACTAGCAATCCATCCGGCTGGAAAGACGCAAAGCATCGCGCGGATTTAACGGATAACGATTACAGCCGCCGCGTCTTTTCCGTCTTTCTGCGGATTTACGAGCGGCTCGGGGGTATAAGGCGGATTTAGATATATCGGATATTTTTATCGACGCTTGCGACGAAGAGGAGGGCAAGAGGTTGCTCCCGATAGTGCGCAATAGGTCCGGAGATTGGGTCGAGCGTGAGCTGAATCTCCTTTTGAACGCGGATGAGCGACGCGATGAAATTTGCACGCGCACGATCGTGCGAATTCATGAATTCGCGCGCGCTTTTAACGCATTCGCGACCGATTTGAATGCCCAAACGGATTTAGGCAGCCACGTGTTTTCAATCGTCAAAATCGTGGGTGACCTAATCCAGAACATTTTTGAAAATCACGGACCGATTGTTACTATATTACGATGCACGTCAAATGAATAAATCAAGTGTAGATTTTCGCGTAAGTCTATCAATTATTTATCGTCATTGTGTATTCACTTTTCATGTTTATACGTAAATTTATATTTAATATATTTTTGATAAAGTTTTTTAAACAATTGATTCTTTTATACTAAAGTATTAAAAAAACGATCAATCCATGTAATCCATAAAATTCACAAGTGTCCAATACTCTTGCAATATTTATTCCTAAATTTACTTGAAATAAATATTAAGATTCCACTGACATTGAATAATGCTTAAATACAATTTGCGTTAATTTACATTGAATACAAAGAAGATATCACATTAATTTATAATAAACATATTTGTATTAAAATTTAAACATAGATTTGAAAAATCTTAATCGTTTGATATTTTACTATTTATATAAATCGTTCTATTTTTATTACTACATTTTTATCACCACGCTTTAATGCTTTGACAGGTCTCAGGTGAATTTCGTTATCCTCGAAAAAAATGTCATGCTAACATTGCTGTCGATTCGTGTAAGCTTTTACGAGCCAATGCGGCTTACATTTTTTACAACATTTTTTCCAATCAAGGATGATGTCTTCCCGATATTTAAAAAATTCTTGCTAACAAAGTCTACCGAATTTTATCAAATTTTTTGAAAAAAACAAAATTCAGATAATCATTAAAAAAGTTATGTACAAAATAATTTTAAGGAATATCATTTCCGCAAAAGTTTATTGTAATAACACGTAATATATTATGTATGTGTCTTCTGTATTATTTTACATATAAACTCGTTTCATTATAATTATTAGACTTTATTACAGTTGATAATGTTATAAATGCATTATGAGATCTTGTTACCACGTTGGAAGCGTATGTGCATGTATATTTATATATTGAAATATACGCTGAATTTTGTTCTCGCAATTCAACATAACTTTATTCATTATACCATCGAGATTTCGCATGAAATATCAACGGTTAGCAGTAAATATGCTAGTAAATGTCGAGTGTGATTTCTAGAGACAAATCATGAAATCATTATCGCAATTGTATAATGAAATATCCAATGGATATACAGTCTTTGTTTAAATAAAAGTATTATCTACAATTATTGTAAAAGAAAAAGAAAAGCAGAATAACAATCGGATAACAGAACGGGATCGTTCCAGTCGGATAAGTGGCGAGTTCGCGAGCCTAACATTCGAAAGTCGAGAGATTTAGAATGGGTCGTTCTCTTTGTCGACTCCGTACAGTTCCACTTCTCTCTCTCCGATCCCCTCTTGTTCTCCGTCCACAGGATAAGGTGAGATCTCTTATTTTCTCGAGACGTAAATCACGCGACAGACGTTCTAGTTAGTACGAGAGAACTAACGCGAGAAGGGGACAGAAAAAGGGTTGCGGGAGAAGATAGAGCACGATTGAGACTGGAGTAATCGCCAGAAAGGTAGCGCAAAGAGTTGCGCGAGACAGAGACAGGAAGATTTGCATATCGCACTAAAGGAATAATCGATGCCACTTAACGTCCCTCTCTCTCTCTCCCTCATCATATGTTTTTTCTTCTCTCTCTCTCTCTCTCTCCCTCCTTCATCTCTCTTTCTTTTTAGCTACGATGGACTAATCCCAGAGATTGTTTAATTTTGAAACATTTCAGCAAGCAGCAATAAACCAGGAACGAGACGAGAACGTCATGTCGTTTAAATAATATCCAGCCAAGTACAAATAGATACAACATAACGTTAGTAAAAATTCGATCGAGAAATGAAAGGAACGTTCACTGAGCAAATTACGATGATCTACAGTTAGAGATAAATATTTTACATATTATGTATTTAATTCTTGCGAAAATATATTATTACAATCTTGTTCATGACTGATTTTCATGACTGAAAATAATAGCTGTTCCTTTTATAAATTAGCAAATAATCTGAATTATATATGATACGAATATCATATATTAAGCATGTGACTGATTTTGCCAGTTACCTACTCATTGTCAGTTAACGGAATCATTATAAAATCAAACTCGAAACTAGAATGTCTATGACGTTGCATCCAAGCCAAAATAGAAAAGCTAGAATTACGGCGATGAGAGAATTGAGAAATACATATCAAGAACAAGTCGCAAAGAAATTGGAATGAAGTTGCAAAATCGAGAGGAGAATCAAGGAGAGGCCAAAAACTACGTAGATACATACTGCATACTACTCGATATGACGGCGGCGCATTGGTGCCTCTGGCACGTTTACGCGATATTTCGCCGAAAATTAAATTCATAAGACGAGACGCCAATCGCGTATTCATTGGGCACATCGCCAGTCGGGAGAGACGTTTGTGTTTCTCGACCTGCCTCTCAATAATCGCATCTAGCACGATAATCGAGAGCAAAGTTTGTATTCTGCAGATATGACACGATACCTTCAAGAATTCGTAAGTGCTTTGAACATACACCATATTAGATTATAATTAACATTTGTGCCATATTGTCAAATAGTTCAGCTTATTCGGATATTTCTGAAAATTATAGAATTAATGGAGTGAAACTCGAGCGAAAATTTTCAGAAAATATTCAACAAAATACATATATATACTAAGTTTTACAAATAATTAAAATTTTTTAATGAAATATAGATGTAATGTTTAAATTATGGAATAATTCTGTATCTCTAAAATCTTTAGAAGTAATTTAATAGACCGTTTTAAGCGACTAACATAAAAGCTTTGATCAGTTTATATTCGCCATCCCGATAAATTTTCAATACATTTTATTATAATTATTTTACGAGAATATTGTGTCATTATATTTATGGATTAATAATATGCAAAAGAGATACTTTGGTAGAAAATTAATAAAAATATTATTCGTATATAAAAGAATATACAGGTACATAAAGGTATAATACACAGAGATATTAAAACATTGTCGATCTGGTCTATCTCGTTTCTCGTTAAAAGCAATCTCGATCTAAAAAAATAGTAGTTTCACTGAAAAACTGATGAAACTTATCCATAAGGTTCTTGCTTTTGCAACTTGTCTCACAACTTATCCGGTCGGAGAAATTAATGATGCCACCATTACATTAGCGCACGGTTGCAAAATAATAGCGCAAAACTCTCTCTTTTTTCATATAACGTATATGCATTATCATCATATATTTTGTATCCTGACAAGCTGAACATTATAACTATCTTTGTTACATTTAAAAAAACTGTAAAATTTAGCATATCAAAATACTGCATATTCATAATGTTTTCCGTATTGTTTTATGATTAAATATTCAAAGTACTCAACATTTTCATTTTAATGGCTATCGTAATATTTTGCCAATAATTACAATCCTTACAAATGCAATAGGTAGTTTAATTACCGATCGTTAACAAAGCGGAAGGAAACATTTAAAATTGTAGTTAATACCAGTATATATCTTATAAGTTCGTATAATATTACATAAGGTGTCACGAATCAGTACCATCGTATCAATAATTCTCTAAAGGACAAGATTTATGAAAACTATAGCCAGAATAATTTTCGTCAAATAAGCTTTGGATGTTTTGCAATGATATCGTTGCGTATGCTTGTTCGTTATTGCTAATTGCGTCAGGCTATTGATTAAACACGCCGTTGAAATATTTAATTATACATATGATCACATTCGTATTAATTACTAATAAGCTATCGATGCAGAAATTTATTTTCGACGATTACTACATTGCTGTAATTGCATTACATATTGGAATAGTACGCTCTTAACGTACAAACAGAATATATTTCGCCCTTTTTCAATTATTTTGTTTTTATCCGAAGGGTAAAACAATCACGTTCTCTGATTGGGATTTTATTTGTAATCAAGTGTCCAAGGAATAATCTATTATTTATTGCAGCAAATTTTTCGAATTTTTATGTAATGTTAATTCAGATTATTTTAGAGAAAGAAATATTATCGGAATATCGTAAGAAATTCACTTTTGCTCGCCAAAATTCGAAGAAATTTTTGTAAAACTTGGAGCTACTCTTAAACTTTTCTTGACACCTTTTCAATCTATTTGAATAGTGATAGTTTGGTGAAGATTCTCGCGCGTGTGAAAAGAGATACGATTGAAACGTGCGCAAATACGTTTTATGGTATTTTAATGTATAATTAAAAAGAGAAACGGTTAGAAAAGGTATAACAATAGTAATTATTCATACCATGAATATTATAATGAATGTAATGCGAATAAAAAAAATAAAAATAGCAAACAGTAACATTTCATAACAGAAGCTTTTCTGAAGTTATCGCATTTGTTGCAATGAGATTTCCACAATGCATCGAGATACAAAAATAAAAACAGGAGAAGTAATAAATAAATGTTATGTTGGGGTAATAGTTCTGAAGGTTTTGCTTCTCCAGCGTACACAAGCTTTAAAAATGCTTAAATAGTTGTGTAATAAACAAGGTTAACTTTCGAAATAAAAGCTTCAAAAATCCTTAGCCAGACGTATATGAATATTACGATAACGTAAAATTCAACAACCGTGAAAATGGCTCAAGAGATAGCGTCTTTAAATTTAAAGTGTTATAACGTAAAAAGCTAATATTGTATCATTAGAGTTGCCTGTGAGGTCAGTACAGAAAAATGAAATTTTTGATATTTAAACATTTTGTATATATAAAGCTATATGTGCATATAATATTAATAAATAATAAGCTCTTTAATTAACAACAATAATCGCAATCTACAAAGGCTGTGCCAAAAATACTTGCAAAATAATTTCTTTTGCAGAATCTGGAGCAATATATTATACGGAAGAATGATTTCGTTAAAGTAAATTTAGTTATTAGATACAGATTTGAACATACATATTTTGTTAAAACGTTAAAATAATCATGTAGAACGCTTAATGAGTAATACTGCAAAAAGTTATGACGTTTTGTTGAGAATTCTATATATAATTAAATAAAATATAATTATTTTAATAGTACAAGAAAATTATTTTCAAATGTGTGTATCTAGTGAAATTTTTAAATATTTTCGCAAAAAATCGTCCTTTAATTTTCGCAATCAATTTTTCCTTTTTAGATGCGACACAAATATGTACCAAATGCAACTATTGTAGATGTACAGATAATATTTAGGTATGCAATGCAAAAATCCTGTAGCAGTCGTGTTTAATTAATATAGTAATCTTTTATTAACTTTTATGTTTTATGACTTCATGACCTAATTACAGTGATAGGGAGCGACATGCGATGCTTACATGTCGTTGCAAATTTGAAATTTATCTTGTACAAAACCAGAATTTTTTCCTTTTAATAAACACAGCTTTTTTTATCGCGCGATGCTAATTTTTAATGATATACGACCTATTTAGCAGAGTATTTCGAATTTATTCTGCTTATGGTAACGTTGCAGAATATAAAATACAAATCTTGATTTACCCTCTCTTTTTTATAGTTAGTTTTATCTTCTCAAGATACGTACTCGAGCTCTTTCTGCCAAATCTTAGTCTTCCTTTCGTAAATTTCTTCTTTAACTACACCGAGATAATTTTGCCAACGGTATATTAAGATATAATCTGAACCGTCCTCGAAAATAGATTAAGTCTAACAGCATGGTAGACTCTTGGCTTAAAGACCGCTATATGACGCTTCCGCCCAAACTGTGACAACAGCCTCGCTCAGGCAATTTAAATTTTACAGCTAGTCTTGACATGCAAGCGGCATTATGCATGCCGGCCGTACACGCCGGGTTTTTCTGTTAAATGTGTCCTCCTCGCGTTCGCGAATTGCAAAATTCAATTCGGACCTACTCCCCGTTGCCCGTTATCCACACGCAAGTACATTTTACGATGAATATTTCACGGCTTGTGCATTTATATTTTATCGCGCTTCTCTTAGCAACCTTCGGTAATTACATTTTACAAAGCATTTCAGACACCATCGAATGAAATTTTAGGTTGTCCGCTTGCCTTTTACGTGATCGGAACGCAGACGAGACGTTTGAAATGTTAACACTATAATACATTTGTACAATTCGCAAGGCGTTACACGATTATCACTCTCTCCAGTTTGTTTAGCTTTATTTTAATACGAAAATGCAAAATTTATTTAAGAAGAATTCATTATCCTATTTGATGAAAATCAAAATT
The DNA here is from genome assembly GCF_001594065.2 of Cyphomyrmex costatus. Lineage (NCBI taxonomy): Eukaryota > Metazoa > Arthropoda > Insecta > Hymenoptera > Formicidae > Cyphomyrmex > Cyphomyrmex costatus. The sequence goes on along the minus strand of NW_017276692.1, from coordinate 1,344,671 downwards.
ACTTTTTTTTCTGCGACCATTAAAATTGAATTAAATTTACGATATATAGTTAAAAGAATACGTTTAGTGAAAAAATGAACTTTTAAACAAATTTCAAGTTTATATCTTTTATAATTTTTTCATGAAAAAATTTTAAAGGAAAATAGGAATACGTGGAAAGATATCTTTTATTTCCATTTATCCCGCATTGAAATTCTTATCCTACTGCGTTGCTTTTCTCGGGTAAGTTTAGTTAAATTATTACAACATTATAACATTTAGGAAATGTGTTATTCGTTGTGTACGTAGAGGTATAAACAGTTTGAGTTTCGGGATACGATTTTATTTCAAAACCGTTAAGACTTACATAATTTCATGATACTTATGTTTCTTTTAATTTCTTGAATCGGATTTAATGTCAGGGTTTATAACCACAGTTTGAAAGTCTAGTCAGTACTACCAGTTTACGTAACATTGATAAATTTCAAATAAAAAGTAAAATTGCAAATTTAACATTAATGACATATAATGATATATGGATATATAACATATTTTACAATTAAAAATTCGAATTTTATAATATTCAGATAATTTTTTAAATCTGCTATTTGAATTCAACATTTTAATTTGCAGAATTGTATATGTATAATAAAGTTACAACGAAATATTTAAGCACTAAGATCCATTTTAACCGAATATAGAATTTCTGTTACGTACTGTCCAATTTCATATTATAAAATTTAGGTACTACTTTAAATTTCTTATTTTTTACCTAAATTCAAATAAAGCATTATCAAAAGATATCCTATAGGCTAAGTTTTATACAAATCAAGCGAGAAATTTATAAAATAAAAGAGTATGATTACAAATGAGGTCACCGTTTCACAAAGAGTTAATGAACAATTATATCCCGTTCGTACATTGGAAGAACCAAGTGGCCGCGTGTGTTAAGTAGCAATAAAAATATTAAATTTGTCTTTAGATCAAAGTAGAATCATCATTACGTTGCAGGCAGAGCTCAGTAATCAAGCATGTTTGTATCGTACGTGCAGTTTATATGCAGATAGATGCTCGGGCAGACGATGCACGTTCACAGTGAATTTCGCCATTGACACACCAGCAAGACGACACGGTTACTCATTACGTATACTTAATTAGAAAACTTCGGTACCGCTACATAGCACAGGAATAAATCATGGCGCCGTATCCCCATCGTGTCTGGCCGAGCCTGCTGCGAGTAACTATAGCACGTGATAATATGCACTATAGTGATAAAAGACTAAAAGTGATAAATGACGCGAAGAGAAAGCATTTCTTATAACTTATTTACTTTCCTATTTAGTGAATCTGTAAACAGTAAAGATAACTGAAAGTTGTTATATTAAAATATTTTTAGCTACAACATAGGCTTTAAAACTTTTTGTGTTTAAATCACAATATATTTATATTTACATCATACTTGTGTTTATTTAGTTATTTAATAAATTAATTCGCTAATTGATCTGTTAAATATGAAATATAAGTAAATATGATGTATTATTTAATATATTAATATATATGTATTAATATTTAACAGAAATTATACGCGAATTACATATACTAATTTTTGATATATATAATTAAACATCAAAAATTTAAACATTGATTTTAAAGAATTAAAATATTTTTTTTAATAGATAGCGTTAAACCTTATTTGTCGAACGTTCACAATCTTATTTTCGCTTTTAAAATTTTTGAGCTTACATCGTGATTTATTTCAATTTTGCCAATTATATCTAAAAAGCGATTATTACCGAGTGCCGAGAAAATTTCTCATTTGAAGAAGCTTCAAGAGAAGTTGATTTATTATTGATAGCGATGAGATTTAAGTTTTATTATTAAAAGACACGAATACACATATACTAGATGGTAATGACTCACGTTGTCACGTTTAGTGACAGCGTTAAATTATAAATCAACAGACAAGTTTATAAGGTGAAAAGAATTTCGTTCGGTTACTCCGTTGTAACGTCTATAAAGTTCAATATACCGCAGTTTACGACGAACGACGAGAAATGACGTGAAATCTGAAATAGATGTTCTATCTTTTTCACAAACAGTATAGCTATAAATATTTTATATTCTTGTGATATTTATATATATTTTCATTAATTTTTATGCCACTAATAGATAACATCTCGTATAATTGTATTGCTAATGAGTTATCAGAATTACTTTTCATACCTTACGGTGCAAGAAAAATTATATATAATACGTATATATATAAAGTAGTGACCTATTTTTTTATTTTGTGAGAAAATTATTTAAAAAAAATTAAATAAATCGTATAATAATTACAGTTTGTTGTAACGTAATTTATTAAAGTAGCTGACTGTTTCAATAATACATACAAGAAAACAAAATTAGAGAGAGAAAAAAGAAAAGAAAGCTGAGAATATAATATTAAAATATTTAAAAAGAGTGAAAAAAGAAGACTTATGGGAAGTACTTTGTTCTTATTAAAAAAATTCTATTTTTTATCACTTTAGAAATATTACATGTATTTGAGCGGAAAAGTTGCTAAATAATTAAAATTTACTTTTAAATTTTATCATTTTTAATTTTCATTTTTTTCAAATTTATATTTTAAATATAATTAAATATAATTAGACAAATTATACTTTTAATTCATTTCATAATTGTATTTCTAATTTTGATTCTAATTTTTATAGTAAAATAATGTATAATAGAACTCTATTTATTTCAGTTTACTACAATTTTATAAAATCCAATGTATTTTTAAATGTAAACAATTTGAGTCTTTAAAAAGATATTACACATGACGAATATTTATGTAAATAAATATAGATTAATTGAAAAATAAACGGAATTAATAAATTATCCTAAATAACTACTTACAAATTACAATCTTTTTTATTTTCTCTCTTCTCAAGTTACTATTATTCGCGATTTGTTTTATGAATGTGTTAATATTGCTTAAGATACTACATACTACGGATTTATTACTTTAACGTTCAAAAATTATCGTAACCTCCGTCATACATATCGTACAATACACATTATTCTTGTAGAAAAATCGATTGATTAAAAATATTTTATATTAAAGTATCATATGACTATAATAAAATATTTTATATCATAATTTTTTCATATCTCTTTTAGCCTATGGATTTATTGGCTATTTT